>NC_043011.1:30159422-30166922 GCF_006345805.1 Octopus sinensis | reverse complement strand
CACACACTTCTATCAATTACACACACACATACACACACTTCTATCAATTACACACACACACACACATACACACACTTTTATCAATTACACACACACATACACACACTTCTATCAATTACACACACACACATCTATCAATTACACACACACACACATACACACACTTCTATCAATTACACACACACATACATACAGACACTTCTATCAATTACACACACACACACACACATACACACACTTCTATCAATTACACACACACACTTCTATCAATTACACACACTCACATACACTCACTTCTATCAATTACACACACACACATACCACACTTATATCAATTACACACACACTTCTATCAATTACACACACACATACACACACTTCTATCAATGACACATCATAATGAATCCCTTTTCCATGCTGGCATATGTTGGATTGTTTGACAAGATCTGATGGACCCAGCATCTGCATCATTATTCCTATGTCTGCCTTGGCATACTTAGTAGAGGCACACGGCCTAGTAGTTAGGGTGTTGGGCTTATGACCATAAGGTTGTGCTTTCAATTCCTGGACTGGTTGACACATTATGTTCTTGAGCAAAGCATTTCATTTCACATTGCTCCAGTCTCCTCAGTTGACAAAAGGGAGTAATCCTGCAATGGACTAGCATCCCATCTAGGTGGGGAATTTATATGTCATAAAACTGGGAAACCAACCTTTAGGAGCTGGCAGGAAGGTAACTTTACCTACTTTTACCTGGGCATAATTTCTATGGCTGGATGCTTTTCCAAATGCCAGCTAACCAGCAGTATATTCATTTCCTGCGAGCACTAAAGGCTGTCATGCCATTTACAAAACTATTAACCCTGAGTAGGCAACTTTATGGTTGGAGAGAAGGCATAATAGAGGGGCAAATATATGACAGAACCGGTCAAAGTAGAATATATTTCTTGTTTCTGATATACATATTATTTTTAACCCTTTAGTGTTCAGATTACTCTGTTAAATGTAATATTTTTTTACTTAAATTGTTTTTAATTAATCATGCATTATCTTATAGCTTTGAGGTTTCAATGACGTGGTTGTTCATTTTTAGAATGCCAATGTAGGTTAGGTGTGAGAGCCCTGATCTGGTCAGTTTAAACATAAAATAGGTAGAAAACTTTGGCCGGATATGGCCAGTTTAAACACTAAAGGGTTAAACACAGTACATCAACAAGAGATGGTATCTCAGGATGAATTTCAAAGTAAAATTGCCTTTCACGAGTTATTTACTTAAAACATGACACATAGATGGTTATTCATCAGATATTCTAGTCTATCATGGTTCTTTAAATAGCTATTTAAACATTCCAGAATGCAACCTAACTGAATTTTCAAAGAGAAGAAATTAAACAGATGTCATCACTTTGCCAAGCTGTCCAGCAAAACCAAATGACAGTTCTCTCTCGCACTAATACCACCTACAGCCATTGTCAAAACTAGATTATTATTTTCTATCATTTTACCTCTGGTTGTTTTTATATATATAATATAAAAGTCTCTGTTGTATTCTATGGACCTCGTATTTTATTTTATGTTGTTTTATTTTGGTTTTTGAATTTTTTCTTTTGTCAGGCCTTAAGAATCAATTTATAAAAAGTGAAAGTTTTTTAACTGAATACTTCCATTCTGTAAGATATTCATTATTATGTACTTCCATTGTTAAAGCTCTCATTATTAAATGCTTTCCACTTATTCATTGAGTACTATCAATAAATGCTAACTCATGAAATTTTTTAACCATGCCATCAAATTTCATGTTGATGAGGAATAATATCAATCATAATAATGACAGTGAATTTCATTTAAAAGGAATATGCAGTTGCCAGGGTGAAATGAAGTGGTCACTCTTAGTTGAATGTCTATATAGGCATTGATTTGATTTCTCAACAGGAACTTCTATAGAAAATCTAGAAGCTTTTGCAAACATTATCAGTGGAATATAGGACAAGATGTGAAAGAAATTTGTGTGAACTTGGTAGATGGAAACTGAAAGAAACTTGTCTCCTATATATATATATATATATTTATAGGAGTGGGTGTGTGGTAAGTAGCTTGCTTACCAACCACATGGTTCCGGGTTCATTCCCACTGTGTGGCACCTTGGGCAGGTGTCTTCTACTACAGCCTCAGGCTGACCAAAGCCTTGTGAGTGGATTTGGTAGAGGGTAACTGAAAGAAGCCCGTCGTATATATGTATGTATGTATATATATATATATATATATACGCAGGAGTGGCTGTGTGGTAAGTAGCTTGCTAACCAACCACATGGTTCCGGGTTCAGTCCCACTGCGTGGCACCTTGGGCAAGTGTCTTCTGCTATAGCCCTGGGCCGACCAATGCCTTGTGAGTGGATTTGGTAGACGGAAACTGAAAGAAGCCTGTCGTATATATGTATATATATATATGTGTGTGTGTGTGTTTGTGTGTCTGTGTTTGTTCCCCTAGCATTGCTTGACAACCGATGCTGGTGTGTTTATGTCCCCGTCACTTAGTCGTTCGGCAAAAGAGACCGATAGAATAAATACTGGGCTTACAACGAATAAGTCCCGGGGTCGATTTGCTCGACTAAAAGCGGTGCTCCAGCATGGCCGCAGTCAAATGACTGAAACAAATAAAAGAGAGAAAAAAGAGAAAGATATATATATATATATATAAAATAATATAAGAGAGTGGTGTTGAATAGATATACTATTAAATTAGTATCTAATTCTCTCACCCTTATTAATTAATTATATATATATATATATATATATATATATATATATATATATATATATATGTATGTATGTATGTATGTGTGTGTGTATGTATTTGTGTGTCTGTGTTTGTCCCCCCAACATCATTTGACAGCTGATGCTGGTGTGCTTACGTCCCCGTAACTTAACAGTTTGGCAAAAGAGACCGATAGAATGAGTACTAGACTTACAAAGAATAAGTTCTGGGGTTGATTTGCTCGACTAAAGGCAGTGCTGCAGCATAGCCACAGTTAAATGACTGAAACAAGTAAAAGAGTAAAAAAGTTTATATGTATATATATATTGTGTGTGTTTGTTTGCTATCACCTCCCACTATTATTTCACAACCAGTGTTGGTATATTTACATCCCCACAATTTAGCAGTTCGTCAAAAGAGACTGATAATATAAGTACCAGGCTTAATAAAAAATAAGAACTTGTGTTGATTCATTCAGCTAAAAATTCTTCAAGGTGGTGCCCCAGCATGGCCACAGTTTAATGACTGAAATAAGTAAAAGGTAAAAGATATATGATAAAGGAATTTATTCTTTTGTTCAATTACAAATGTTTTTTGTCAATTTTCAATTAATCAAAAAAAACCTAAGTTCTGCTTCTCAATTCTTCAGAATTTCTTTGTCACTCTTTTATCCTGTCACTATAAAACTAAATTCCACGTTTATTCCAGTAAGGGTGTTAAATATCTATCAAGAAATAGAATTGGTATTTTCAGCAAGTCACGTTACCTGAGTAAACTTGACATATCTCGACAGAAAAAAAAAAGTTTGAAACTGATATTTTTCAACAAAAGATAGATTGGTATATAGAACTGCTTGCTGCAGTTAAGAATAATAAAATTTTAAGTGGATAGATGGGATTTCTAAGGTAGTAAGCTGGCAGAAATGTTAGCACGCCGGGCAAAATGCTTACCGGTATTTCGTCTATCTTTGCGTTCTGAGTTCAAATTCCGCCTAGGTTAACTTTGCCTTTCATTCTTTTGGGGGTCAATAAATTAAGTACCGCTTGTGTACTAGGGACGATCTAATTGACTGGCTCCCTCCCCACAAAATTTCGGGCCTTGTGCCTAGAGTAGAAAAGGATACATGTGATTTCTGAAGTATAAGGGTCAAGACGTAATTAGAACTTAATGAGTTCCTTATTTATTAATTGTTAGTAATAGTTTTATGTGCACAATAAATAAACAATATTTTCTAATCTGTAGCATTATGTAATGTTCATTTATCTTTTAAACTAATTATAGACAATTAATAAAAGGCAAAGTCCTAGTTATGTTTTAAAGAATGAAAGTATCTAATAAAAGAAATAATGAACTAGTGGTGCATAGCAGTGACAAAAAAATGAGTGTTATCTCTGAAATTAAATATTGCTTAATAGTTTTACTCCAGTCAATTTTTCTTTTTTTTTTTTTTTGCATAAAATAAATTTTGAGAGCATACTAAACATACAATAAGATAACAGATGTTTTAGAAAAAACATCAATGACAACACAATAATTAGTTAGGAGGAGGTGCACTGAATAACATACAGAAATTCCTAATGAATTGAAGTTTCTCTCTTAGTGGATGACAGAAAACAAAAGCTAAGTTGTAAACAGAAAGCCTTCAGCATGTAGGTACACATACATATGCACACACAAATACAAACCTACATGTATCTGGCTACAGTAAATTATTCACTGCATGCATAAACACTTAAGCATGCTCATACAGATATACAAACCTATATGCATATATATATGATAGATCGCTAGCTACAACACATTCTTTATTTTCTCTCCTTGTTTCTTTCAACATTCCTTTCTGTGAAAGTGCATAGGCTCGAAATATTAAAGACTTTTTCACTTCCCAAGCGTTAAGCTAATACATTTGCTTGTTGTCTACACCACCTGTCTTCGTCTTTTGTTTTTTTGTGAATTCTCCCTATATATATATATATATATTATATATATTTACGGGGATGTAAACACACCACCAACGGTTGTCAAGCAATGTTGAGTGGGGGGGGGACAAACACAGACACACACACATACATACATATATATATATATATATATATATATATATATATATATTATTATATAGATAAATTTCCTCTATTTACATAATATGAGGTCTCTTTCTTCTTTTCTTTCTTTGTTATCTTACCGTTTTATCATATATATCTATATATATATATATATGTATATATATATATAAATATATATATACACATATATACGACAGGCCTTTTTCAGTTTTCATCTACCAAATCCACTCATAAGACTTTGGTTGGCCCAAGACTATAGTAGAAGTCACTTACCCAAGGAGCCATGCAGTGGGACTGAACCCGAAATAATGAGGTTGGTAAGCAAGCTACTTACCACACAGCCACTCCTACGCCTATTATTGTTCTTGAAAGTAGTTTTTTATACCTACCATGGACCACTCGAAGCTTACTAACTTCCTACACTTAGATCCTTAGATTTTACAATTACATATCATTTTATATATATATATATATACCAATTAAGGACTGAACACGAAAAAGTGGACAGTCAACATGCTAGATATAGACGTCAAATCGCCATTCTCCACAAAAAGTCTATGTTCTCAGATCAAACTCAACACAACACCAAAACAATAAACAAGTGAAAAATATACGAAATAAATTTTACCCATGTACTAAATTCAGTTTCGGCTGTTATTTTCCGCAAGGAAAAGTGCAGCCATCAATCAGCATGGTCCCATATAAAATGTAATTTGCTGTATAAATGCCAACACGATACCGAAATATCGCGTGCATGGAGTACGGCCTATTACATTTGAAATATATATTTCAAATGTCTCTAATTTTGGCGCGATGAGACCCCAGAAAACTAGCCTGCAGCTATAGTTGCAGCAGTTAATTTATCGGTTAGAGAACAAATATTTATATACATTAAATTTAGGGTAAAAATTGATATTTATCAATTAGAACCAGTGGTCTAGCATATTAAAGAAAGAATCCGAAGATTAAAATATTTATATATACCAATTAAGGACTGAACACGAAAAAGTGGACAGTCAACATGCTAGATATAGACGTCAAATCGCCATTCTCCACAAAAAGTCTATGTTCTCAGATCAACTCAACACAAAACCAAAACAATAAACAAGTGAAAAATATACGAAATAAATATTTACCCATGTACTAAATTCAGTTTCGGCTGTTATTTTCCGCAAGGAAAAGTGCAGCCATCATCAGCATGGTCCCATATAAAATGTAATTTGCTGTACTAAATGCCAACACGATACCGAAATATATATATATATATATAATGATATGTAATTGTAAGATGCAATACATATAATGATAAGACATCTGGCTTAGTGTTTAGGCAACTGGGCTGTCATTCATAAGGTTGTGAGTTAGATCCCTGGTCTGGGAAGTATATTGTGTCCTTTGACATGACACTTTATGTCATATTGCTCCACTTCACTCAGCTGACAAACATGAGTATTAACACTGACACAGAGTACCCTTTCAGTGGGAAGTTAGCATGGCAATGCAAATGAGTCGGTGGTACAACCGAAAACCTTCAGGTGTGACAAAGATATTCAGACTATTGCATTCTTTATCCTCGTGCTACTTATAAAATTAAAGAGTTCCATATTTAATAATGAAGTGTATCAGCCGTGAGAGATGAAAGATACCTTATCTGTAATTGGCTTATTTTGTTTGATCTTGCAGTCTTGTCATTTTCTTTCCATTGTTACTAACTAATTAAGTGGATGTCTGGCATGTTCTTTTCTTTCATTATGTCTTGCTCCTTTACTTGGGAGAGTGTGCTTTGTTGGGTGACAAAAAGAGATATTGTGGGTGAATGAGAGTAAAAGACAGTGAGGGAGAATAAAGAAAAGAGAAATGGAGAGGAAAAGCAGGTAGATGTGAGCATCTTTCCCTTTTTACAATAATTTCAAATCCCCTGATGTCTATATACGAATGCCGTCATCATTGAATTTCTTTATTTTGCTCATGAATAATATGTTCAACAGTGGATTGCTACATCCTTGCTTTATATTATGTACAATATAAAAGTGTTTTGGAACTTCTTAATGAATTGAATCACCAATGAAAACTGCAAGTACTATACTTCTATTGTTGAATAGACATGACTTCTCTCATTTTGCTCATGTATAATAGAGCTTTGTGTCTCTTAGTTTTGTATGTTTTCATTGGAACTACTGACTTTTTAAGGTCCCAGTATTTTCTTTCTGCATCTCATCACTGAAAATAATATAAAAAGTTCTTTTAATATTTATCGACATTTCTATTGGATTTTATTACAACAAAGTATTAAATAGGATTTCACTACTCTCATAGAATACATCAGAGCTTTCCTTTCTAAATAACTCGCATTACATAAATTTGCCTAAATCGCTTGAGATCAGAACTGACTTTTTAACAGTTTTTTGAGAGGAGAAACAGATCTATATTTTTCAGAAAAAAAAAAATGTTGTTTGACTAATGTAATTTGATACATACATATATATATATATATATATATATATATATGTATGTATGTATGTATGCATGGCAAGTAAGAAATCATTTTTATATATTACTTCTCACTTCAAAAGTCAAACAATGATTCAAAGTTTTATCCAGAAGTCATTAAATTCCACAGCAATATTTACAATAATGATACAAAAATAATATATATATATATATTATATATATATATAT
>NC_043011.1:30146922-30154422 GCF_006345805.1 Octopus sinensis | reverse complement strand
GTCATGTGACTGTGGCCATGCTTGAGCACCACCTTTAGTTCAGCAAATCGACCCCAGGACTTATTCTTTGTAAGCCTAGTACTTATTCTATTGGTCTCTTTTGCCGAACTGCTAAGTTATGGAGACGTAAACACACCAGCATCAGTTGTCAGACATATAGGACCAGGATGATGTTTGGAGATTTTTTTTTTCACTTTTTTGAGAAAAATAGTGTCCTGTATGCTATCAAATAAGTTAGTTTTAAATATCCAATGCTCAACAGAGGTAGATTGAATGGTCATAGCTGGAATATTCTTGATCATGCACCTACTCATTTAAACCTGGCCTAGGGCTAAACAACAACTCAAGAAATAAACTTTAACATTGAAAACTGAAGCCTATTCTAATTCATTTATAACTAAGATAATTGAGTAATGCCTTCCTCTTGTTACAACCAGGCGAGATTATATATTCTTGTGATACTTTTGTCAATAAGGCAATCTGTATTTTGATGACACTTAAGAGTTTGTAAAATATCAGACCATTAATAAGTTAATAAATATTTATATTCATTCAAATAAAATTGGTTTCTAAACATTGGCACTTTATGAATCCTCTCAGGGAATTTTAGAACCGGCTGCATATTGTAAGTAATCTGAAATGGTCAGTTGATAACCTTAGCTTTAGATTCAACTGTTGTGAGTCATTGATGTATTTAAAGAAATATAAAGTACTGTTTCTCATTGCAAATAACTCAAACAGTTACATTATATGTGTGCGTGTGTGTATGTGCATGCGCATATGTATGTATGTGTTGTATATATATATATATATGCATATATGAATGTATGTATGTATGTATGTATGTATGTATGTATATAGCAGTCTCAAGTGTAACCGGACTGAAACTGCTAAGATAATCTGGTACTCGACTGAGGGTAGGATGCGCTGAATGACCTGTCCTTGTTTTTTCCTGTCCTTTTTTTGTATCATCTAACTGTCCAGATGTTTTGTTGTTGCCTGTTACGTTCTTGTTCCATTTTTTTGTTTTCTTTTACACACACACACACACACACACACACACACTTACACAAACATACACTAAACCACAAAAGAAACATGATTTGATTTTTTCACATAAATAGTACATTATGCATATTGACCCTCCCATCTCAGTTACAGCTTTCAATTGCAGCAGCTGAGATTGGCCCAGTATGGGCCCAGTCCAATGATAAAAACAAGTGAAATATAATAAAAGAGAAATAATGGAAAATTTGATAAAATAACTTTTTATATTATTAATCTCATATTGCAAACATAAATTAGTATTCTTTTGTTCTTTTACTTGTTTCAGTCATTGTAACTGTGGCCATACTGGAGCACCACCTTTAGTTGAGCAAATCGACCCCAGGACTTATTCTTTGTAAGCCTAGTACTTATTTTAGTGCTCTCTTTTGCTGAACCACTAAGTTACTGGTATGTAAATACACCAGCATTGGTTTTCATGTGTGGGGGACACACACAGAAATGTATACACGCACATACATATGTATAGATATATACAATAGGCTTCTTTCAGTTTCTGTCAACCAAATCCACTAACAAGGCTTTGGTCGGCCCAAGGCTATAGTAAAAGACACTTGCTCAAGGTGCCACTCAGTGGGACTGAACCCAAACCATGTGGTTGGTAAACAAGCTACTTACCACGCAGCCACTCCTGAAAATTTTTATGTCAAATTTAGATGATCCTAAAACAAGGTTATGTCATAGAGCTAGAGACAGTCTCTTGCTTTTGATATTAAAGGGTTTTTAAACTGTTTCAAACCTTACAATGCAAACCCTGGGACCAAATTTTATACTCATCCAATTGCTGCTCAGTAGAATTGAACCTGCAATCATGGGTTTATGAAATGAACATCTTCCCTGCACAACAGTTACTATGACAGAGGTAACATGTGATTTGGTATGTTTGCAATAAAATGTCAGTAGTTTTTCAACACCCTATAATTTATGTTGTATGATAATAAATTGTCAAAAATATATAATAATCAGCCTTAAAAAAATACAGATGTGCAATTTTATATTTATTTTAAGCACCAACACATGGCAATAAAAAGCAATTTAATTAAATCTTTAAATCAAGATTTAAAAACATTCAGGATGCATAAAATTTCCGCAAAAACATTCTCATTAAGCATATGTGTTTTTTTTTTTTATTAAGGTGGTGAGTTAGTAGAATCATTAGCACCTCTGGAAAAAAATATGTGATGTTTGTTTTAGCACGTTACATCCTGTTTTCAAATCTACTCAAAAAATTTTCATTATGTATATAGCAGGAGTGGCTGTGTGGTAAGTAGCTTGCTTACCAACCACATGTTCCGCGTTCAGTCCCCCTGTGTGGCACCTTGGGTAAGTGTCTTCTACTATAGCCTCAGGCCAACCAAAGCCTTGTGAGTGGATTTGGTAGACGGAAGCTGAAAGAAGCCCGTCGTATATATGTATTTATATGTATGCGTGTATATATTTTTGTGCGTCTGTGTCCCCCCAACATCGTTTGACAACCAATGCTGGTGTGTTTATGTCCCCATAACTTAGCAGTTCGGCAAAAGAGACCACTAGAATATGTACTAGGCTTACAAAGAATAAGTCCTGGGGTCGAGTTGCTCGACAAAAGGTGGTGCTCCAGCATGGCCGCAGTCAAATGACTGAAACAAGTAAAAGAGTATGTATATAGTTTTTATTAAGGTAGTGTACCGGTAGAAACATCTGAACATCAGTAAAATTACTTTGTGGCATTTGTGGTGGCTCTTTATATTCTGAATTCAAATTCTGCCAAAATCAACTTTGCTTTTTCAGGTTGATAATATAAAGTATCTGTGAAGTGTTAGAATCACTGACATTGACAAACCACCTCCTTTCAAAGTCGTTGACCAAGTATCTAAATCAGAAACTATTATTAATTAGAAGTTGTTAAAAATCATTATAATAAATACAAAAAACAAAAACAAAAAATTATTATTAGCTGACAGATGCGTAGTGAATTCACAGAATCATTATGGTGTCAGATGAAATGCGTTGTGGTATTTGTTCTGACTCCTTATGCTCTGAGGTCAACTTTGCTTTTTATTCGTTTAAGATTGATCAAATAAACATTAGCTCATGTGCTGCAGTTGATGGTACTGACTAACTATTTTTTTCCTAAATTACTGGTTTTGCTCCTAAATTTCCAGCCTCCTCAAGGAATGTGAAGATGTAGGCTGGAAAGTGGAGCATTTTCCAGTCGAAGTTGGATGTAGAGGGTTTGTTGGACACAGTGTGAGACGACTGTTGTTATCGTCAGGCCTAACTCATCGTAAAGTCAATACCACCATAACCGATATCAAAACAACAGTGGAGAAGGCTAGCCACTGGATTTGGTTAAAAAGAGACGATGAGTAATGGCTAGAGAAATAGTGAGTTTTATTTAATAATCAGTTGATCTAGCAAGCGGGGCCTCATATCAGTGAGTGGGGGGCCGGTGGGCATTAATGCCATCGAGAGGTAGGCCCTGAAATGGTGCGCATTCTCTCCTAATGACCCCATACACTTGCTGGCTTCTGATATGTGGAGTTCTTGACTGGTAGCACTTGCATGTGCAAGTTGTTTGCAAGACATCATGACACTGGCAGAATATGGGACAAAATGAGTTACTTGAAGATTTTTATGTTCAGAATTAAAATCCTAGTGTAGTCAGTTATACTGTTTTTGTTTTTTTTTTCCATCCAAGATTAATAAAATAAAGTACCAGTTATGTACTGGAGTTGGTATAATTAATTATACTATCTTCCCAGATTTGAAATGATGTGCCTATGTAAAAAACCAGTAACAATTGATTTCAGTACCTTTGCAGTCAACAGAGAAATAACTATTTATTTGTGGAATCAGTAGAGCTTCAAATGAAGTGTTTTGTGGTATCTAGTTATGTATGTTTACATTGTTCTGAGTTCAAATGTTGCTGGGATTAACTTTATTTCCCATTGTTCTGGAATGATTAAAATAAAGTGCAAGGTGGTGCTCCAACATGGCCACTGTTTTTTGACTGAAACAAGTAAACAGTAAAAGATAAAAGGTACCTGTCACATACTGCAGATGTTTAAATATTTCCCCCAACACCAAAAAATGGCTGTGACCTTTATAAGTGTAGTTAGAAGTATCATCATTGTCATCCTTGTTTTTACTTTCTCTTTTCTATGCTAGCATGGGTGAGAAGAGTATTTTGTTTTTGACACTGTGTATTATAGCCAGGTGCCATATCTTGCTGCCAGCTCTTTAGTCACCTCTTACAACATACAGAGAGACAGTGTATCTATTTTAATAACTGAGATACTCACTCACAGCAACTAGGTACTTGATGTACTACATAGTACCAGCATGTAAAAAGCACTTGTGCTGGAGCCACATAAAAGCACTTAGGTGGTGCCACATTAAAAGCACCCAGCACACACTGTAAAATGGTTGGCGTTAGAAAGGGCATCCAGCTATAGAAACCATGCCAAATCAGACTGGAACCTGGTGTACAGCGCTCCAGCTTGCCAGCTCTGGTCAGACCGTCCAACCCATGCCAGCTTGGAAAACAGATGTTAAATAAAAGGCGGCGAGCTGGCAGAAACATTAGCGCAGCGGGCAAAATTCCTAGCGGTATTTTGTCTGCCAGTATGTTCTGAGTTCAAATTCTGCCGAGGTCAACTTTGCCTTTCATCCTTTCGGGGTCGATAAATTAAGTACCACTTATGCACTGGGGTCGATCTAATCAACTTGATCCCTTTGTCTGTCCTTGTTTGCCCTCTCTATGTTTAGCCCCTTGTGGGCAATACTAAAATAAGATGTTATATGATGATGAGGATGATGATGATGATGTTGATGATCATAAATGGGACGTTCCACAATCAAATTTCTGGAAATCTAAAACATAAATGATAAAATAAATGATAAAATAAAAGCCTAAAATATTCCCTGTGCTATGAAGCTTTAAATAGACCCAACACCATAAGTTAATTTACAATATTATTAGATGTTCTACAACTGTAGAAAACACAACTGCCTGACATCCTATTGGAAATATTTATTATAAACATTATTTATTATTCATGTACTACAATTTTACCACACTGAAGTGTGTTCTACTAATAGTCTAATAAATATTTGTTTTATCTTTTCTTACGAGCTATTGGGAGTGACATAAATTCATAAAGGTAGGAATTTAATTATCGTTGATGATGTAATATTTAGGGACTGACACGATTTTGGGATTGCCATTCAATATACGAGCTTCTTGTCCATTGGAATTATTCTTTACATTAGAAACCACCACCACCACCACCACCACCACCACCACCACCACCACCATTACTACTACTACTTCTACATTATGCGATATAAATTACATAATACAAAACACGTGACCATTAATTAGTTTGAATTACGAAACCTGGCATCCTATAAAACTCTGTTTGGCACCTTGTACAAGAACTAATTATCTTTTATGACGCATTTCAAGTATTGCAATTTTTAGAGAAATTCTTCAGATATTCCTCTTATTCTGTTTAATAAAGCCTTGCAATATCTTCTTCAATGAAGCCATTATTTTATCTTCCCTCTCATTAATTAGATCTCTTATAGACATTACTGGATCTCTTTTTTGTTCGTAAATACAGATTTACATAGATATACATAACTGTATACATGCAATAATGCAAGCTTTTATCTGTCTATCTATCTATTTAATATACAATCTATGTACTCAAATTTACATGAATATATGCATGAATACATGAATTCAAGTTTATGCCTTTATATATATGTTCATGCAAACATACATACATCTTTGTATATATATACACACACACATACATACAGACATACATATATATATATATATATATATACCCATTTATAAATATATAAATATTTGCATATGTATATGTATACATACATACTTGTATATATACATATGTATGTATGTATGTATGCATGTATATACAAATGTATGTGCATATATGTGTGTCTATGTATATACATGTATATCATTTGGGTGTATGTATGTATGTGTATATATATATATATATATATATAAAAATTTAGCAATTAAGGACAACTACTTAATAAGGAAAACTTAACAAGAAATTGTCAGGTAGATAGCGTAAAAACCTCATAAGAGAAAAAATTTCGAAAATAATTATTTCTTATTGAACATATTATTTATATATAGAGGGCATGTATGTATAATGCCCTCTATATATAATTATATATATATATATATATATATATATATAGATATGTATATATATATATGTATATATTCTAATATTCATATAAATATACATGAAAAGGTGAATCTTAGAAAATTAGAGCAATTATGCAAAAACTGGATATTTGTCTTCAATTAAGTTAAAGCAGCACAATTTTGAGTTAAACGCACTAAATCTAAACTAAAACGTTCACAATATTTTGTTGGCAAAAAAGGTAACATTTATGGTTTATATATACAAAAGGACCATTAAAATCCAAATTGCAAAATGTTAGAATGTAATATGTGAATAGCCAAAAGTAGAGCGTATCCATTAAATTAGAGCTGACAGGATGTAAAATGACAGTTAGCTGCAGCTTCTTTGGTTTCAGTGTTTTTCTAAATGCTTTGGGGTAAAGAGGAGACCAATAGGTGATGATCCACAGATTTGACAAAAGTCTCGGCAGAAGCTTTGAGCTCTACCTCTGATTACTGGAATGCAATACTTTTCTTATTTCTTTATTGCCCACAAGGGGCTAAACATAGAGGGGACAAACAAGGACAGACAAAGGGATTAAGACGATGACGTCAACCCCAGTGCATAACTGGTACTTAATTTATCGATCCAAGAAGGATGAAAGGCCAAGTCAACCTCAGTGGAATTTGAACTCAGAATGTAACGGCAGATGAAATACCTATTTCTTTACCACCTACAAGGGGCTAAACACAGCAAGGACAAACAAGGACAGACAAACGGATTAAGTCAATTATATCGACCCCAGTGCGTAACTGGTACTTATTTAATCGACCCTGAAAGGATGAAAGGCAAAGTCGACCTCGGTGGAATTTGAACTCAGAACATAGTAGCAGATGAAATACCGCTAAGCATTTCGCCTGGCATGCTAATGTTTCTGCCAGCTCGCCGCCTTTCCTCCCCCATGCTAGCAATACTCTTCTCACCCATGCTAGCATAGAAAAGAGAAAGTAAAAACAATGATGACAATGATGATATTTCTAACTACACTTATAAAGGTCACAGCTATTTTTTGGTGTTGGGGGAGATATTTAAACATCTGCAGTATGTGACTGGTACCTTTTATCTTTTACTTTTTACTTGTTTCAGTCATAAGACAGTGGCTATGCTGGAGCACCACCTTGTACTTTATTTTATCATTCCAGAACAATATAACTATATCTTGTTGATCAGGGGTTCCCAAAGTGGACAGTACTACCCCAACTGGGGTCAGTGGGAAGAT
>NC_043011.1:30126922-30141922 GCF_006345805.1 Octopus sinensis | reverse complement strand
TGAAATAGCTGAGTCAAGTAACAACAGCAAACCAACTTAGTTTGATCTTTATCAGAAGCAGCAAGGAGTTCTCATACGGAAAAGTTTCGCAATAAGACTAAATACATACAAATGTGATATATATTATAACATATATATATATATATATATATATATAGATATATCTACATATATATATATTACATAGTATATATATAATATATATATATATTAATATATATAGATATAATATATATATATATATATATATAAGATATATATATATATATATATGTATATATATATATATAACACCAACAGATACAGCACTGCCAACACCTGAGCATGGAGATATTTTGGTTGTTCTGGTAACAAGTTCAAGCAACAACTCTCTAACTACAGAACCTCCTTCAGTATACCAGAAAGGAGTTATGTTATGTCATTAGCCAGCCATGTATGGCAGCTGAAAGATGATGGGATTCCATACACAATCTCATGGAGAATCATACAAAATCCAGGCCCCTACATAAACGGGACCAAGCATTGTAACTGGGCATATTGAAAAGGGCGAGGATACTAAAGACTCCCTTGACCTAGGGAACATCCTTAACTCCAGAACAGAAGTCTTTAGACTGCTTGCATTCCAGGAAATTTCTGCTGGCCTTTATGATCGATAGACAAAGGGAGACAATCCCTTGTTGTTGACATTGAATAGTGAGGCCTTTTCTTCCTCCATTTTCTAGAGAGGCCACTCCTAAAAGAGGTTACACACCAACAAGTTTGCCATCTGAGCATATGCCAAAATGCTAAGTGCTTTATGGACATGAAACCCAGAGTAATCCAATAAACCAGCCTTATCTAACTTTATATGTGTGTGTATGTATGTATATATATTGTGTATATATATATATTATACATATTATTCTTTACATTTAAGATATAAGATATAAAATATAGTAATATATAAGGATACCAGTAATTATTATAAAAACATGAATATCTGTATATATATATGTATATATATATATATACCAAAATGTATAAGGGTAAATATCCTTTTATATTTATATCGATTCCCTTAAAAAAGGGTGTCTATTCACAGTGAAATTTAGCCACGCAATGCATAGAGGTCATTAAAATGAGTTCCAGACAAAATAACAGGGCCAATATGATTAACTAAAACTCTTGAAAACAGTGGCCCTTCAAGGGCACAGTCTTAAACCAGTCAAGGAATAAAAGAATACTATTAAATACAAATAAATAACATTGTACAACGTGTGTTTTCATACCATAATTTCCAATCCACTCAGTAAATATTGTAATTAGTGAAAAAGAAAAAGAATAATTCTTATTGTTGTTGTTGTTATTATCATCATTATCATTATTATGATTATTAATATTAATAATTATTATTATTATTATTATTATTATTATTATTATTATTATTATTATTATATTAAGACAGCCATTAACAATGGTGGGTTATAATAATGAGAAAATTAGCTGTTTAATAATAAACAAAATATGATAATAGCTTTTTATTTCCCATGAAAATGTGATAATTGTATTTTGCAGTACACATGCACATGTACAAATTTGTGACTCATATATATATATATGTATGTATGTATATGTGTGTGTGTCTGTGTAAATATATATATATATATACACATATGCATACATATTTATTTAGTTATTTCTTTTTACTGTTTCTGTGAGTTTGCTAAATGTAAGCAGCACAGTGTTGTATTCATGTTTCATTATATATTATAGATAAAATATTGGTTTTCTTGTTTTACAATTTATAATATGTAGATTCTAAGAATAATTAGAAATATTCAGTAGTTATTTTTCATCATTACATTTCTCTCTCTCTCTCTCTCTCTCTATCTATCTATCTCATTCTCTCATTACATATATGGCAACGTCCACAATCGGTTGGCGCTTTTTATGTGCCACTGGCACAGATGCCAGTCAATGTGGTGCTGGCATCAGCCACGTTTGGATGGTGTATTCTATGTGCCACTGGCACGGGTATCACAACTACAATTTCCATTTGATTTTTATTTTGATGTTGATATACTTGACTCAATAAGACTCCTCAAGCACAGCAGGTCACCCTATCATCCAAGGTAAGCACAGCAGGCCATCCTGTGAGCCATGAACTCACTTCATTTGTCAGGTCTTTGCAGTCACAGCATATCTCCAGAGGTCTCGGTCTGTTGTCATTGCCTCTGTGAGGCCCAATGTTTGAAGCCACCTCATCCCATGTCTTCCTGGTCTATATATATATATATATATATATATATATATATAATATATTGAGAGTAGAATAGGCTTTGCTGAGGTGGTTTAATAACATAGAAACAAGAGTGTTGCTTCCACCAGTTGGCTTTGAAGACCAGATCTCTTTTAATATATTGCCTGATCAACCAGTATTTTTTGAGTTACCTGTCTTGATTTAAACATTCCTGCAGGGAGATTTTGGTCTACAAATCACTTGTCACAGTCATTATATTATCATTCACAAGGTCAACAATGACATGCCATAATTACTCCAGATGTGTTTCATTGTCTCCAAATAAAATTCAGTATCTCAAATGTCTTTAATAGAATGATTTTTGTACAAAAGAACTGGAGGAATAGGCCATTCCAATCACTTTTGCAGGGCTTCTGGGACTGATAAGATTGATACAGTTAGTGTTCTTGAATAGCTGTCCAGAATATTTTGAACAGAATCAATGCATTTCCCATTCATTGTTTAGAGTACACTTCAGGCTAATTTTCAAAACATAGGCAGCCTTAGAAGAAATTCTATTATTTATATATTGTAATATTCAGTCAAGGCTTGGAAATAATATACGTGGAATAGACATATAATACAAATATAAACTTTCCGTGGATTGCTAACATTTATGGATAGTCTTGTTCACTCTTTCCCCCTACCTCTCCTCTCCCTCTCATTTCCCCCTCTCGTCTTCCCCCCTGTCATCTTCTCCTTTCCCCAATCTTTTCATTGTTGTTGTTTCATCTCAAGTCGTCTCTGACCAAGGATAGTTATGATCAAAAGCACTTCAGTCATAACTGTCCCATCTTTCTCTTCCTACATGCTAGAAACCCAGGAACACATTATTTGATGTATTTTTTTTTCTGAGATACCCGGGTGGGATTTGAAGGAGACATGGCTGATATTTCTAGTGTGTAAAATTGACCACAGAAACACTCAATAGTCCAGTTACTCTAGTTATCTCCTATGGTTGATTAAATGTCTAAGAGATACTGCTCTCAATAACATCATTATTACGGAGATGCACTTGCATAGCAAGTGACCTGAGCTGAGATCATGTGCTGAAGCAAAAACAATTGCAGCTTGGAAGGTGTTTGTAAGTCATTTAAAAACACACAAAAATCGTTAGATTCACTTCAACATTTAAATTTAATTTGTTAAAATACTTTTGGCAAATTAATTATTATTGCAGTGAATCTAACGGTTTTTGTGTGTTTTTAAATGACTTAAAAACTCCTTCTACACTGCAATTGTTGGTTGTGCTTAAAATCATAATACTTCGGTCCATACTGCATTTTGATGAGTCTGATCTGTAAATGGGGTGAGGTATTTTATTCAGCGATCGGTATATAGCATCAGACAAGATTTGAACTATGAAATTTCATAATTAAAAGTATTGAAATACTTATGCAATACATCCCTATATATATATATATATATATATATATAATATATATATATATATATATATATATAAATACTTGGAAACGGATGTGTGGTGTTTGATCATATAATAATATAAATAACATATATGTGTGTGAAGGTGCAATGGCCCAGTGGTTAGGGCAGTGGACTCGCAGTTGTAGGATTGTGGTTTCAATTTCCAGATCGGGCGTTGTGAGTGTTTATTGAGCAAAAACACCTAAAGCTCCATGAGGCTCCAGCAGGGGGTGGTGGCGATCCCTGCTGTACTCTTTCGCCAGAACTTTCTCTCATTCTTTCTTCTGTTGGCCTGCTCACTTAGCCAGTGAGGTGGCGTCATTTGAAGGCTAAAACAATGCGAAGCGCATTGTGACCAGCGATGTGTAGCAACATCTGATAGCCTGGTTGGTCATGGTGATCACAGTGATATATATACACCCACACATGTACATGCCTACATCTATATGTATATATACATGCATATATGGGTACAGAACTTCAAAAAAACATGAACAAAATGAGAAATGAGAATGTCTTGTTTCTCTATTTGTTTCTCTTGTTGTTCGAAAAATGTTTTCTTCCTATGCTTTTGTTTTTTCTGTTCTCGTTTCTCATTTTGTTCACATTTTTTTGACACCCTGTACCCTTATATGCATGTATATATACATATATATGTAGGCATATACATATGTGTGTGTATACATGCATATATATTTGCATATATATATATATATATTATATATATATATATATATATATAACTTATTTATATATATATATATATCATGAAGTATATTTGCCACTTAAACGTGACTAACCCTTAAGGGTGGATGCTACTGTAGCTTGTAGCCCCAGAAGACACCTCCTCCAGCTGGCTATTGATCACTACAGGTGCTTCGATCCATCTAGCATTGATTCCTTGTGGGTGGGATATTGTATATGCAAACCAGTTGTGAGGTATCCTACCCACAAAGGATTGATGGTAGATGGATCAAAATGACTGTAGTGATCAATAAAGATTCTTGTATCTTCCATCTTCTGTCTCTCTCATTAATTATATATATATATATATATATATTATATATATATACAGACAGGAGTAAGTTACCTGATAACAATTGAAGGACAAATCAGTTTAAACATAATGAAAATGTAAGTATTATGAAAATCTTTCATCTAAAGAGAAAACTATTTGTCTGTAAGATCAAAATCTGATATGATTGGTTCTATCAAGTGAATATCCATAAGCTGTTTGCATTTTATCTTCTCAACATGTAAAAACTAATTCTTTCTTGTTGACAGAGGCACCATCTGTTCTATCTTCTTCATATTCAGAAAATTTTTCAGAAATTTTATTGCTTCTTCTGCTGCCACTACTACTATTGTTCTTTATCTTTCCAAACCAATCTATTCATTTTTCCCTGCCATTCATCCATCCAACCAATTATTTTGAAAAACAACATAATTACATTGTAGTGTTATTTTTACCAAATTTATTCTCTCAATGCTTTAATTCAAAAATTCAGTAGCAAACCTTACAATCACTTCAGACAAACATTTGCTCTTGACGTAAATCTAAAATGAAAAATATACATATATATATGTATATATATGCTAAATTCATCGATCTTTCTATCATTATTGGATTTACCATAGTAAACAATTCGTTATTCACTTTGTTCCATTTACTTACATCCAGGGTGCGTATGGATGAAGAAAAATTGAATTAAGATAAGAATTCTCACCAGCTCAACCTCTGGCTCTTTCAGAAATACTAATTTGGGGGCAAACATTATTGAATTAAGTTTCAATGTAGTATGGCAATAGATGACAGAATATCTAAATATAGACTTAGTTAAGGAATAAAAACTTTCTCCTGTGAACTGTAATGGAACAGTTAACAGAAAGAAAACTTAGAAAATTATTTATAGTGACTGAGATAGATTGCTTGAGGTGGTAGTTTCTGCTATTTTTGTGAGATGATTAATGCCTAGAGCAGTTAAAGGTACAGTAATTGGGGTAAGAAAATGGGTGGAAGAATTTCAAGGAATTGCTCTAAAAGATTATAAATTTCAAACTATAAACTTATGTTTTATTTTGTGTGTTTGTGTGTGTGTGTGTGTGTGTGTGCATGTGTGTGCGTGTGTGTGTGTGTGCGTGCGTGCGTGCGTGCGTGTGTGCGTGTGTGCGTGCGTGCGTGCGTGCGTGTGTATGTGTGTGTGTGTATGTGCATGCATGCGTGCATGCATGCGTGCATGTGGGTGTGTGTGTGTGTGTGTGTGATTAATAATAATCCTTTCTACTTTGGGTACAAGGCCTGAAAGTTGAAAGGAGTGGGGTAGTTGATTAGATTTATCTCTGTGCTCAACTGATTTTATTTTACTGGCCCTGAAAGGATGAAAGGCAAAGTCAACCTTGGTAGAATTTGAACACGGAATATAAAGATGGATGAAACGCAGCTAAGCATTTTGTCCTGTGTGCTAACAATTCTGCCAGCTCACCACCTTAAATGATAGATTCCAGTGAGTTTCAAAATGATAACTTTCTGTATGTGAGGTCAACATGATAACCACTACAACATGTGTGGTTGGGTTCACAATCATGAGGTTGTGAGTTTGTTTCCCATTTTGGTCTGTGTGTTGCATTCTTGAGCAAGACACTTTATTTCACATTGCTTCAGTTCACTCAGCTGTAGAAATGAGTTGTGATGTCACTGGTGCTGAGCAGTACCAGCCTTTGCCTTTCCCATAGATAACATTGGTGGCATGGAGAGGTGGCGAGCTAGCAGAAACGTTAGCACGTCGGGCGAAATGCTTAGCAGTATTTCGTCTGCCGTTACGTTGTGAGTTCAAATTCCGCCGAGGTCGACTTTATCTTTCATCCTTTCGGGGTCAATAAATTAAGTACCAGTTACGCACTGGGGTTGATGTAATCGACTTAATACCTATGTCTGTCCTTGTTTGTTCTCTCTATGTTTAGCTCCTTGTGGATAGTAAAGAAATAGGTATGCATGGGCGACTGCTAGTCTTCTATAAACAACCTTACCTGGATTTGTGCCTCGGAGGGCAATATTCTTGGTGCAATCCCGTGGTTATTTATGACTGAAGGGAGTTTTTACCCTTTACTCTTTTACATCATGGAACCATGTAGAGTGACTAATAAGGATAACTTGAATCTATCTGTTTTGACATATGCATAGTTTGGACCTGTGATTAAGCACCTGCTTTATATCTACACCATGACCATGTACATAGATATTTTGTTTATCATTTGATTAGGAGTATGCTTTAGGTTCATTCTGTGGCCATGTTATGCATATTCTATTTTATCTGTGATTATGTGCTTACTCTATGTCCATTCTGTGACTGTCTGCATACATTGTGTCCATCTGTTAATACGTGCTTGCTTTGAGCACATTCCATGACCATGTGTATACTTCATAACCGTCCTATAATTTTGTGCCTAGCTCATGATGGCTTGCATATTTTGTGTCCATCTCTCTTGACAGTAGTTAACATCAACCTACTCTGTCTTTATTTAAAGTATATTGCTTGCTTCAAAATTAAAAATAAAAGGAAAACCCAAAACCTGTGTGTAGCATAAAGTGCATTTCTACATCCCACTTACATAAAAACATTATTCTTTCTGCTCTAGGCAGAAGGCCCGAAATTTTGGGGGTTGGGGGTCAGTCGATTAGATCGGCCCCAGTACACACCTGGTACTTAATTTATCAACCCTGAAAGGATGAAAGGCAAAGTCAACCTCAGTGGAATTTGATCTCAGAATGTAAATACAGACAAAATACCACTAAGCATTTCACCCAGTGTGCTAACGTTTCTTATTACTATATTGCCACAAGTAGCTAAACAGAGTAGGAACAAAGAAGAACAGACAAAGGGATTAAGTCGATTACATCGACTCCAATGCGTAACTAGTACTTAATTTATCGACCCCAAAAAGATGAAAGGCAAAGGCGGAATTTGAACTCAGAACGTAACTGCAGACAAAATACCACTAAGCATTTTGCCCAGCGTGCTAACATTTCTGCCAGCTCACAGCCTTACTCACATACAAACATTACTGTATAAGTAAAGCTTGTCTTATAATCTAGAAATCAGTCTGTTCTACTCCATTGAGTCTTCATCACGTCTCTTAAAGAATTTATTTAGGTTATCTTCCTCATATTAGCTTCTCTTTCAAAGATCACGTGTAACTCAGAAAGTAAATTCTCATTCCTATCAGAGTTTTTCAATTTTTCTTCTTTCTAACTCTATTTAAAAAACAATTTTTAATGTTTTTTTTTTATTATTTTCTTTTACATTTTAGTTCTGACTATATTTCTCCCATCCGTCCTACCTCCCCATCTACTACTCCTGTTCTGCATTTGTATGTTTTTATTATCCAATAAAAATCGTCTAACATAGAATGACAACGTGTATTTTGAAAGAAGCCAGATACCATGAGTATTGAAGGAAAAGAATTAGAAAATTTATTTATTTGTTTGTTTTATTTATTTTTATTTGAAGACAACCATAGACATGTCTAACATTTATCAAAAACTGTATTTTCGGTGATTGTGAAGGTTATGGCGATGAAGCCATTGCAGGTTAGAAAAGAATAAACACACACACACACACTGACACACTCTCAAACACACATACACACACACACACTGACACACTCTCAAACACACACATACACACACACACACATGCACACAGACAGTTATAATTCTGTTGAGGTTGTTGATAGAAATATAGCAATTTCATAAATGCTCTTCTGTTGATTTCGGAGCATGAGAATTAAAATATTTCCTAAGCAAGTTGAAATAATTAAGGTCTTTCATAATCATTGCATCGTCATTGTTATCATCATCATCATCATCATCATTGTTATCATCATCAGCGTCAGTATCATCACCTCACAAGATAAAGGGCGGGGTGCCCATAGCTCTTGTAAGCTGTGTGTTGCCCATAGCTCTTGCAAAGTTATAGCAAAGTTTTAAAGTTGAAGTTTCAATGTAATGCATAATGGGACTCTTGTTTGTAACTATCATGTGATGCTTAGACAAGGAGACATGAGCACAGACACACTCTCTCTCTCTCTCTTTATCTCTCTCTCTCTCTCACACACACATACACACACACGTGCACACTCATGATGGACTCTTAGTTGCTGTCTATCAAATCCACTCACAATGCTTTGGTCATCTCAAGGCTGTAGCAGAAGACACTTGTCCAGAGTGTCATGCTGTAGGACTAAGGCCAAAACTATATGGGTAACAAGCAAAATTCTTAACCATATAGGCATAGGAGTGGCTGTGTGGTAAGTAGCTTGCTTACCAACCACATGGTTCCTAGTTTAGTCCCACTGCGTGGCACCTTGGACAAGTGTCTTCTACTATAGCCTCGGGCCAACCAAAGCCTTGTGAGTGGATTTGGTAGACAGAAACTGAAAGAAGCTCTTTGTGCATATGTATATATATATATATGTATGTGTGTGTATATGTTTGTGTGTCAGTGTTTGTCCCCCGTAACTTAGCGGTTCAGCAAAAGAGACCAATAGAATAAGTACTAGGCTTACAAAGAATAAATCCTGGTGTCGATTTGCTTGACTAAGGCGGTGCTCCAGCATGGCCACAGTCAAACGACTGAAACAAGTAAAAGAGTAAAATAGTATATAGTGAGGACTGAGGGAGAGAAACATAATGTGGAGGAGTTGATAAGCAGAAATAAATATAACATAGTGCAGGCATGGCTGTGTGGTAAGAAGCTTGGTTCTCAACCACATGGTTTTGGGTTCAGTCCCACTGTGTGGTACTCTGAGTTAGTGTCTTTCTCTTCTACTATAGCCTTGGGCCAACAAGTCTTGTCAGTGGATGGAAACTGAAAGAAGGCCATTGTATCATCATCATCATCATCATCTGCATCATCATCATCACCATTGCTTAATGCTCACTCCCATGCTGGCATAGATTTGATGGTTTGACCGAGGACTGGCAAACTGGGTGGCTGCACCAGGCTCCTGTCTGATCTGGCAAGGTTTCTTCAGCTGGATGCCCTTCCTAACACCAACCACTTTGTGAGTGTTGCAGGAGCTTTTGATGTGCCACCAGTGCAGGTGCCAGTCAGACATCACTGGCATTGGTCATGCTCAAATGATGCTTTCACATTCCACCGGCACAGGTGCCAATCAGGCAGCACTGTCATCAGCCACAACTATGATCTCACTTGGCTCAACAGGTCTTCTCAAGCACAGCATATTGCCTGACAATTGAAGGGTACTTTTAAATGGGCCAATTATGCAACACTGGCATAGGCCATGGCTACAATATCGCTAGGCTTGCCAGGTCTTCACAAGTACAACATATCTCCAAAGGTCTCAGTTGCTTGTCTTTGCCTCTGTGAGGCCCAATGTTTGAAGGTTGTACTTCACCACCTCATCCCATGTCTTCCTGGGTCTACCTCTTCCACAGGTTCCCTCCACTGTTAGGGTGTGACACTTCTTTACACAGCTGTCCTCATCCATATGCAACACATGACCATACCAGCACAGTCATCTATCTTGTACACCACATCTGATGTTTCATATGTCCAACTTTTCTCTCAGGGCATTTACACTCTGTTGTGTATATACACTGACATTACACATCCAACAGAGCACATTAGCATACATTTATTGCAAGCTTACACATGTCCTCAGCAGTCACAGCCCATGTTTCATGCCGTGTAGCATGGCTGTTCACACACAGGTATCATGCAGTCTACCTTTCACTCTGAGCGAGAAGCCCTTTGTTACCAGCATAGGTAGGAGCTCTCTGAACTTTGCCCAGGTTATTCTTATTCTAGCAGCTACACTCTCAGAGCAGTTACCCCTGCTACTGACTTGGTCACTTAGGTAAAGGGAGCTATCAACTACTTCTAGTTTTTCCATCTTGCATGTGAGAGAATCTGTTTTCTATATATCCTTGGTGTTTATTGCCTCTGTGCATCTACCATACACAAAAACTATCTTCCCAGTTATTGTTCCTTTGATACTGAGTCGAAATATTGTTCATTCAATAATAATCATACTCTTCTTATTGTTCCTTAATAATAATAATAATAATAATAATAATAATAATAATAATAATAATAATAATAATTATAAAATTACTTTAAAAAAATCTTCTAATTTTCTTATATTTTCACAGACATTCTCTAGAACAATACTATGTCCAAAATCAAAGATATAATACCTTTGTCATAACACCAACCTAAACTTCTAGCTTGTTGCCTCTTGAGGTCTCTGGGTGAAACTTGGAGTTTACTTGTACAAATACAAAGCAAAAGCCAAACATAATAAAATAAATTATGATGATGATGCTGATGATCATGATAATAATAATAATAATAATAATAATAATAATAATAATAATAATAATAATAATAATAATGATAACAATAATGCCCTAGGTGTATGGAAAACACTCGGTGAGAAACAGAAGAAAATTTGAAGAAAGAAGAAAAAAACATAATAATAATAATAATAATAATAATAATAATAATAATAATAATAATAATAATAATTATTATTATTATTGTTATTATTATTATTATTATTATTATTATTATTATTATTATATTATTATTATTATTATTATTATTATTATTATTATTATTTATTATTATTATTATTATTATTATTATTATTATTATTATCTGTTCCCCATTGTAGAATTATAATCTACAGTATAATAGAATTATAATTTACAGTATCCACAATCGATTTCAGAAAGGAAAATATATTAATTACAATTTCAAAAGCATAGCGATTTGATCATTTCCCAAATTTCACATTTAAATGACCATTTACCCATTAACAGCTTAAATGGTTGACAGAGGATAAATTTAGGAATTAGCATTATAGGTTTCTTATAGTTTTTCATTCCTTCACTTGGAATAACTCTATATATGCTCTAAGCTGTTGTTGTCCTCTCAATGTATTCAATAGAAAACCAAGTATTTAGAACTAATATCTTAAACTTGATAAAAATTTCATGGAATTCCTTTATTTGTTTTTAACATTTGTTTTTCCATGTTAGCATGAGTTAGGTGATAATATCTTACTTAGGTATTGTTTTACAGTTAGATGCCCATCTTGTCACCAAGCCTTGTTCTTTTTTCTAGTAAGGGTAATTCTAAATGTCTTCAAAAATAGAGCAGGTGGTCAAATTGTCAACAGAAATAACAACAAATTTCACCACTTGATTTTAATCTACAGAGACACATGCTCTTATACCAGGAACTTTACACACTTTCATCAACCAAATTCACTCAGTAGGTTTTGGTTGACTCAGGTCTGCAGTAGATTGAACACAAAACTATGTGGTTACAAAGCAAACTTTTTGACCAATCAGCCATACCTGTGCCTCTAACCATACCAGAAGATTATTTTAACTAATACAATTTTTTGTTCTGTACACACCTGAACAATAAAGACACACACACACACACACACACACACACACACACACACACACACTCATATATTTATCATACATAGGCAAGCACTAATACATACAGGCATACATACATACACATACACATCTATATTCTTTATTTTTTGATAGTTTTATTAATTTGATTTAGGGTTATATATATATATATATATATATATATATATCCCGTGTGCTTAACCCTTCTTTGTCCATGCATTCAACAATTAGCTATGAGGTCTTATCTCCCTCCACTCTGAAGTGAGGTTGTAGGCCACTAGCTATTAGGGTCTGAAAATATGCCATAAAGCACTTAAGGATATGAAACCCTGGGTAAGCCCATTATCTAATTACTCTACTGCTCTATAATTGAGGGTGTGCTTCTCTTTCAGATTTAAAATTTACTAATGATATGTATATAAAGCCTGGGGTACGAGATGTTTCTCCATTCCCTATCCACTCTCTTTGATGCTTGACATTTTTATAGAGAACCCATTCCTCAACACCTGTCACTGTTCAAAAAAATGTTCAATTGTGAAATAAGACAGCAAAGAAGAGCACACATTCACTCTCTGTGCATGATTAAACTCAAAAAGTGTGTGAGAAACCCAATGACTCAATTTGTTGACTTTTCCGATGGCACACAGGTGTCAATGAATGGTTGAATGACCAAATCCAAGCTTCTCTGCTAGTTCCTCAACAGTTGCAGTGGGATTCTGTTCCATCAAGGTTTGCAGGACGTCCTCACCGATCTCTACAGGTCTTCTAGGATGGGGCTTATCTTCTAGACTGTAGTTTCCAGCTCACAATTTCTGGAGTCACCGTTGACACTGGCTTATGCTTATTGTCTGATCCCCATATACTGCATTAATATTCCTCACGCTTTCCATTGCATTGATACCTTTATTGAACTCATACAGCAAAATATGCTGAATATGCACCTTTGTCACTTCCATTATAGCTTTGAAAAAATAACTGATAAAATCGAACTGCACTCTTCAAAACTTGCACTAAGAATAAGTCCTAGGGAAAATTACTACTTGCTTTTATAGCAATTTGGTGCAGGCAGTTCATTCCGTCTTCTTCCGACTTTTATTTCATGCAATTGAGCAAACCACATTATTTATGGGATGACCCTATATTAAAGAAAAATGGAGAACAAAACCAAGGCAGGAGAAGTATCTCAGGTCATTTAGAATATTTAAAAAAAGCAAGGTGAATCAAAAGAGGAGAAGTAGTAGTAAGTAATTTTACATCTTTTTTGATTCGCCTTACTCTAATTAAATATTCTAAATGACCTGAATTGCTCATCCTGCCATTTTCCTTTAATATAATATATATGTATGTATATATATATATATATATATATATATATATATGCGTTATCATATATTGTTGCTATTATGCAAAAGTGTCGTAAGTCTAAAACATTGCTTTTTAGAAAGCCAAAAAATAGTTTCACCATTCCGTAGCAAAACCTTTGATATCTTGGCATCTGAAGCAACTGGAGATGCTTTAATTTTACCCCAAAAACCAGCTATTGCAAGCAAAAATAAATATTGGAAAAAAACATATTTGGTCAAATTTGGTCATACAACACTTTAACATATCAGGAACAATATTATATATATATATATATATATATATATAATATATATATATGTCCTGTATTCTATTTTTTTGTTGTTTTTAAATATATGTCCAGTTCCTTTGGTTTGTGTCTATGTTTTCGTTTCTCATTGTGTTCGACGTCCTTTTGGTGTCCTGTACTCATATATGCGTGTATATGTACATATAGAGGTAGGTACGTACATATATGTTTATATATATGCATATGTTTTATTTATATATATATATATATATATATGTATGTACACACACACGTGCACGTACACACACACACACATACACACACACAGATACATGCACACACACACACACACATGCCCACATATATTGTATATATATATATACACATAGAAGTTTGGTGATGCAAATTGGAGAACAGAAGTCATTGCTTAGGTCGAGTGCATACTTTTATTCATTAACAACGAAGCTACATAATAATTTCAAGAGTTGAGACTTTCCTACAAATGAGCTTAACAAAAGTGTGATAAGTGCATTTACATAAATCAAACTTTGTGCATTTGCACAAAACTCTCTGCTCCTGAATCACTTAAGTAGCTTCACAGTTAATCAATAAAGAAATGTGTGTGTGTGTGATTTACTTTGTAGTCAAGGCTAAGAACGTACTCAATACATGTAAAATTCATTAAGTTATTCAAAGCTAGAATTTCCCTCAATTAACAGACTGATTTTTTTTCCTTGGAAATAATACAAAGCACCTGTAGAAGAAAGTTTTAACTTTGAATATGCATGCATTACAAAAGTTTTATATATAAATATATATATATATATATGGAGTGATTGTGTGATAAGTAGTTTGCTTATCAACCATATAGTTCCAGGTTCAGTCCCACTGCATGGCATCTGGGGTAAGTGTCTTCTACTATAGCATCGAGCTGACCAAAGCCTTGTGATTGGATTTGGTAGACAGAAACTGCAAGAAGCTCATCATATATATACATATATGTATGTGTGTATAAGTTTGTGTGTCTGTGTTTGCCCCCCAACATCGTTTGACAACCAATGCTGGTGTGTTTACATCACTGTAACTTAGTGGTTTGGCAAAAGATCCCAATAGAATAAGTACTAGGCTTACAAAGATTAAGTCCTGGGGTTGATTTGTTCAACTAAAAATGGTGCCCCAGCATGGCTGCAGTCTACTGACTGAATCAAGTAAAAGATAAAGAATATATATGTATATATATATATA
>NC_043011.1:30084422-30124422 GCF_006345805.1 Octopus sinensis | reverse complement strand
ATGCATTAAACTAACCTTCAATATATCAAAACAACTGGAGATGAGCCCTCTTCCTTTCTTTCTTCCTGCCTTTTTCTCCCTCTCTCTCCCTCTCCCTTACACACACACACACACACACACACACACACACACACACACACAAACAGAATGACTTTGCACACAAGTTTTGCATGACTGAGAGGTTAAAAGGCTTACTCCATAACTATGTGATTCTAGTTTCAATCCCACTGCATGCTATATTGGACAAATGTTTTTCTTTACGACATTCTTAGGCTGACCAATGCTTTAAAAGTAGAACTTTTTAAACTGAGAGTGTACAAAATCCTGACTTGTCTTTCTTTTATTTATCTTTATTTTTCTACTTATGAAAATTATTGCTAAAGGGAAGAAGCTGGTTTCTAACAAAGAAACAAAACCCTATGTGATGACATCTGGGTAAGAACAACAAGAACTGTTACCAGTAAAACTCCAGAAAAGTCTTGCATATTTTAACTGTTCCACTTACGGAATATATTTGTAAAATGCATGTTAGCTGGTCATTTTCTTTTCCTGTAAACACTATATATTCTATCAGATAAGCATTCATACATGTATGACAGCATCTATCTTTCCCTTCGTTTGTTTTTTCCTTCCTTCCTTCCTTTCTTCTTTCCTCCTTCTTTCATTCATTCAGTGTAAAATGTAAATACAAACCAGAGTATGGTAAATTAAAAAATAACAAGCTAATGTTTCCACATGCATATCTTCTCTTCTGTGAAGGCACATGGCTTAGTGGTTAGATCATCAGGCCCACAATCATGTGGCAGTGAGTTTGATTCCCAAACTGGGCTTTGTGTTGTGTTCTTGAACAAGGCACTTTATTTTTTTATGTTGTTCCAGTTCACTCAGCTGTAGAAATGAGTTGCAACGTCACTGGTGCCAAGCTGTATCGGCCTTTGCCTAGTCTTAGGGATAACATCAGTGGCATGGATAGGGGAAGCTGTTATGCATGGGTGACCGCTGGTCTTCTATAAAAACATCCTTGCTCTTTTGCCTCGGAGGGGAACTTTCTAGGTGCAATCCCATGGTCATTCATGACCAAAGGGGGGTCTTTACCCTTTATGCTTTACTATGCCACTCTGTCATTGAACAAGCCAGTAACTATATACCACACTATCATACAACACTATACACCACCCCACTATACAACACACCAGCACTATATACCACTCAGCCATGCCACAAACCACAACTATATTCCATAACGCTATCCTACACTATGCCAACGATTACAGGTAAATTCCCTGCCCTCAATTCACCACAGAAAGTTCTCCATGAGGAAAGCTGACAGGGAGGAAAGTTCACTGTGAGTAAAGTTCACTATGAGGACAATTTACCGAGAATATATGTCCATAATATCTCACCATTAATAGATAAAACCTATTTTGTTACCAGACATGTATGCCAGCACTCTGTCATGCTCCCATGCCATAAAATACAATACACCAGTTCTGTATCATGCTAACATATTCCCTAATGTTTTCAAACCAAAGTTATTCATTACAGAAGTCTAAAAACGTTCCATGTCTCTCCTCATCATAGCATGCTAACATGCCAAGCTTCTCTTTCTCTAAACTGTATTCTTATTGACAGAAACCCCTACCACTATTATTCTCTTTAAATATATCAGTCTTGATAGTGTGTCCATGTTGTATTTGTTGCGTTTTCATAAGAAGAATGGTGATGGGAGATAAATAAATAATAAATAAATAGACAACAAAAGAAAGAAAATTAATTTCATTCGAAATTTTGATCGAATAAAAATGAAAATTATATAGACTGTTCGGAGTTAAATTTAGTTAGCTAGAAGCCAGACACTGGCTTGTCTTTAGGGATTGTGATAAAATAACAAGTGCATCTAATGTCGATAGGTAATGGAAGATAGGTTTTGCTGAGATGTATATTGTTGTTTTTGCTATTTCTTGTTGAAATGATATTTGGCTGTAACAGAGGCCTGATGGGAGAAATTAATCTCATAGAGATATTTATTTTTATTATTTCTTTATTGGTTTCAGTCATTGCACTGCTGTGAAACTACCAGGACACTACTTTTGAAGATTTTAGCTGAATATTTTATCGACCTCAAAACTTTTGTCTGGTATTCAGTTTTACTGGTGTCTATTTATAGGAAGTCACCTGTGCTTCTCCCTTTATCATAACTTAGCTTCTCAACACCTGGCATAAAGGCATCACCCCTCTCATGCACTCCTCACACTCGCCATTTAATCCTTTTGTTACCATATTTCTATCAACACATGCTGCCTTTGTTTGAATTAATTTTTAAAATAAATGAAGAATTTAGTAAAATAACTTTCTCATTATTAAGCTGGGATCTGGAACAAATTAGCATAAAATTTTAATGGGAGATTTAGCATTTAGACCACTTTAAAACAGTAAGTTTATGCCATAGAACCTAGGGTGGTCTCCAGCAGCTTGGTATCAAAAGGGTTAATCAAGTTGGCTTTTTCCTGTTCTTTTTCTGTCTTGCAAGTTGCTTGGCAACCTCACTAGTGTTGGTGCCATGAAGAAAGTAACTCCCAGTACACACTGTAATGTGACTGGCATTAAAGAAGTACATCCAGCTGTAGAAATCACATCAAAGAAGATATTGGAGCTTGGTGCAGCTCTGTGGCTCACCTGATCCTGTTAAACTGTCTGACTCATGCCAGCATGGAAAACAGGCATTAAAAGATGATGATGATGATGATGATGACGATGATGATGATGATGAGGATGATGATGACGATGATGATGATGATGATGATGACAATGATGATGGCAATGGTGATGATGATGATGATGATGACGACAACGATGACAATGATGATGAGGAGGAGAAGGATGACAACGATGACAATGATGATGATGGTGACGATGATAATGATGGTGATGATGATAATGAAAATGATGATGATGACGATGAGGATAATGACGATGATGACGATGATGACGATGATGATGATAGTAATGATGAGGAGGATGATGATGATGATGATGGCGATGGTGATGATGATGATGACGACGACAACGGTGACAATGATGATGATGATGATGATGATGCAGGCACTGCTGCCATAATTTTATTCTAGAAAAAGTTCTACTTGCAGTTATTAGTCAACTTGAGTTTATGCTATTGTTGTATCTTATGATAGTTTCTTCATAAACGTATGATCAGATTACATCACTGAGGGGGTAAATAAAGTTTTGGGTATTTTTTATGATTATTTCTACTTAACCAAAAAATAAAGAAGAAAAATGGGGAAAAATGCAGGAACAATAGTTTTAGAAATTTTAGTTGCTTTTATTTTTTCAAAGATTTCCTGTGTTATCTCAGAATATTTTATTGTTTCTTATATTTTGTGTCTTAGGAATTGGTTGAAAAGTGGATTTCAATGGCATTGAAGATGTGTTGCTAAAAATATGTAGTGTCTTCTAACAAGTCATCACACACACATACATGCACACACACACTCACATACACACTCACACACACACACACACACTCACACACACACAAAAACACACAACATATATATATATATACCTGTATATACATATCTAAATTTAAATTTAAAATAATAAAAGTAAAAAATTTAATATTAATTTGATTAATATCAATTTAAAACCAATTAGTCTAGCATATTGAAATCTGAAGATACAGAAAAATTTCATTACATACATATAAGATGGATGACCACTACGTGGACATCCATTATGCTAGAAGTAGATCTTCTATGGTCTTACAACTAAGAAAGGAATGTTCTCAAGAAAATTTCTGGCGTTTGCTAAAATTTTCTTGCCCTCAAATCGTGCCATATGAATGTGTATCTGTGTGTGTGTGTATGCAGGTCTAGATATCCCATGAGGGTCGGTAACAGGAAGGGCAATTGGCTGTAGAAAAATCTGCCTCAGCATGTAGCTCCTCCGACTCATGCGGGCATGGAAAAGTGGGCATTAAATAAATGAAAATGAGGATGACAATCTCAGATCATAACTTCCCTCAATCAGGTCTGTTGTTGGTTGCATGGTAACTTTATTATTTTCAGTGAAGCATCATTGAGTTACTTAATACTAAATTCCTGATGGTTTCAAATTTTGGCACAATGCCAGCAATTTCGGGGTGTGGGAGTGGTAAATCAATTGTATTGACCCCAGTGTTTAACTGGTACTTATTTTATCGACCCTGAAAGGATAAATGGCAAATTCGAACTTGACAACATTTTTTACTCAGAATGTAAAGACGAATGAAATACTTCAAGGCACTTTGCCCGGCATGCCAGCAACTCTCCCAGCTCACCGCCTTTAATACACAATGAAGATATCTTTGTTGTTTGATCTCAAGGTCAACCTTGACCAGTAGCCCTTTCATGTAAGACATTCCAACGATAGCCATACTGTCATTTTGTATATGAAAGACTTCCATTGTCTGATGTGGCAGTTATTTAAAATGAACATGACATGATTTGAGGGCAATTTGGCTGCTATTTGTTGCAGGTCATGTGACACATAAAGACATCGTCATACAGCGATTGTTTGGATTTTATTATAAGATTTTCTATAGAATAATTCTGACAGGAATATTAAATAGATTGTTCGTATTCTTTTTTAGAACAGAGTTAATATTATGGCAGCATTTATATTAATTCTTTACAATTCAGAATTTCTCTGTTATTGACTAGTCATCTCGCTTTGGTTGTCAAAACTGAGTGACAATGTGGGAAACTTTGAAAGATTATTTGATAAATTTAAATTTTACCCAATATATGGTTTCAGCTGTGTATGTGTGTGTGTGTGTGTGTGTGTGTGTCTGCTTGTGGTGGAGATGTTTACTTCTCAATAACACAGTTTTGGGTTCAATCCTAATGTGTGACACCTTGGACAGCTCTCTTTTAGTATGACCCCAAGCTAAATAAAGCATTGTCTGTGTATTTAGTTGGTGGCTACTGAAAAAAGACTGTCATGTGCATATATGTATATATGAATGTATGTATAGTTGTGTATGTGCATATGTGTGTTTGAGAAGTTTGCTTCCCTACCATGCAGTTCTAGGTTCAGTCCCACTGCACGGCACTTTACACAGAACAGAAATGATGTCAAGAATTAAAGGGCTTGAAGAAAAGTATAACAAATCCAACATCTGTTTCTGGGGGCTCAGTGGTCCAAAATAACGTTTGTAGATTGATTTCGTCATTGGATAAAATGAGCCTCCATCTTCAGGGAAGAGATTTTACATTTGAGATATTGAAAGATAGAAGATCAAAGATGTATGTATGTATGAAATGTGTGTGTGTGTGTGTGAGAGAGAGAGAGAGAAAATTATAAACATTTTAAACATCTATGACCATAGCTTTTATTTTGATATTTTTCAAAAATCCTTATCAGACTAGACAAATTATTCACACTGACTTAATGGTGTTCTTTTGGTTCTAAATTATATCAAAGATAAAAGTTTTTCTTAAATATGGAAATTTTAGTATAAACAATCTATATCTCGAGCAATTTAAGAAAGAAACTATTCCAATTAATGACATTTCAAAGAAAATATTTTTCTCTGTATCATTACAAGGCAATGTTAAAAAGAAAAACCCCAAAAAACATAAAAAATATTGTCTTGAAATTCAATTTTCCTTAGAAATTATTGATCTCTTGGATTGCGTATTGATTTCTTTATCTTTTGCTCTGTATCTTTCTAAGTTTACAAGTGATTTAAAAAAAATTTATTTCTTAAAAAATGTAAATCAGAATCAGTATATTTATCTTTTACTGTTTTATTTTTCAAAATAAAACAGATTACAATGTCTTCTTTCCAACAACCAAAATTTGAACTAGATTCAACAAGTTGATTGTAGGATTGGAAACTTCAGACTGTTGTAGGTTTTTTTTTAACCCCAGATCAGTGCTGACTGAGCAGAGGTATAATTATAAACATTTCAACCATTTTTTTTCCTGTTATAATATGGGATCCCAAGGTCCCATATTCTAATAAGTCATTTCTAAGACACTAGCATGATTTGAGGGAAATTCTGTTGTTGTTTTGAGCAAGTCAAAGGGCCAAATAGATGCTGACTTCTTGTGGTACAATCATGTATCAAGAACATATAAATCTAAATGAAGATGTTTTGTATGTTTATAGAGAATTATTGAAGATTAGCTTGAGTAGTAGTTCTCTCATATATGGGGTGGGTCTATGTGGGGGCAAAAAATAGTCATCATTATCAGTTAACATCCTCTTTTCCATGCTTGCATAGGTCAGACGAAAATTTTTTGAGTCATATTTTTTCCAGCTGGAGGCCTTTTCTGTCACTAGTCCTCACCTGTTCTCAAGTAGGGTAATATTTTCCCTGTGGTTAGACATGTTTTTCATGGAAGACATAAAACAAACAACATTGCTTGTATGATGACAATGATGATGATGATGATGAGGAGGAGGAGGAGGAAGAGGAGGAGGAGAGAAATTGATTTTCATTTACAAACATCATGTGATCTCAAGACAAGGGTAGATGCACACACACACACACACACACATGCACATGTGTGCGATGTACTTCTTTCAGTTTCTGTCTATCAAATTCACTCACAAATTCTTTGGTCAGCCTGGGGCCCGTAGTAAAAGATACTTGCCCAAGGTACTGTGCAGCGGGATTGATCTCAAGAACACATAGTTGGGAAGCAAGCGTCTTAACCCACACAACTAGGCCTGTATGTATGTATATGTATATATATATATATATATATATATATATATATATATATATATATATATATATATAATATATATATATATATTATATATATATATAATATATATATATATATATATATATATATATATATATATATATATATATATTATATATATATATATATATATATATGTATATATACATATACATATATTCACACATGCAGGTATGGTTGCATGATTAGATATAGTGATAATGTATGGTTATTCAACTATAAAATTTCAGGCTTGATCCCTCCTGGACATGTTTTCTACTATAGCTTTTGGCCAAACAATGACATATAGGTGGAATTAGTAAGCAGAAACTTGTAGTTGTGTGTGTACATGTGCATATCTGTGTTTCAGTATGTGTTCATAGATATTGATTTTGCTTCTTCGTATATAACAATATTTGATGGAAAAACAGTGACATCATTTACGTTTTGCAGTAAACAAATGCCATGTAATTCAGTGGATGTGTGAACACCAGTGGAATGAAAATTTCCTTGTGTAAAACAATAGAGAGTTGGAGACAGGAAGAGCATCCAACCAGAGAAACACTGCCTCAATAGGTTTTGTCTAACATATGCTGGTGTAGAAATTCCCTATAAAAATGATGATATATAACAAGCTTCTCTGCTGAGTTTCTGTTGAATGACTTCTTTTCTCAAGGAATCGGCCAATGTGACTCTATGGGTAAGGTCACAAGCTGACAGAACTGTCACCATGCCAATCAAAATGCTTAGCGGTGTTTTATCTGTCTTCATGCTCTTTCTTCAAATTCTGTTGTGGATGACTTTGCCTTTCATCCTTTTGGGATTGGTAATATAAACACCAGTTGAGCACTGGGCTTGATGTAACCGATGTTCAACTTTTACTGAAATTGCTGGCCTTTTGCCAAAATTTGAAGCCAATATGACTCAGTGGTTAAAGCAACTTGCCTGAGGTACTGTACAGGGCATGAAACTCAAGACCATGTTATTGTAAAGCAATCTTCTTAACCATGTATCTGTACCTGCACTCATTGTCCAATCTATTTTTAAGACAATAAGACTGTAATTTCAAGGATAACTGGCTGTTATTTCTTGCATCTCAAGTGACTGCAGGGAGAGTCCTGACAGCAATGTTGCTAAAAGCAGCACTATAAAACTTGTAGGATGGCTTTGAAAATATGAGTTCAAGAAGTAAGAGAAAATTCTACAGAGTGTGGAATAAAATACTTAAAAGTGACTTAATTGAGTTGGGTTAGCACCAGCAATAATCACTCATTAATGTATTAAGCTAATTAGGTAATAAAGAGCGACTAACTATGTCATCTATACGTTACAATAACTCTCTTATATATGAGACAGCATAATTACAACATTAAGCTTGTTTGTTGTAATTTACTTTATGTGTTGTTTATTTAATTAGTTGTGATAAATGTATTAGTCTAATAGATAACTTAAGCTAATTACCTTTCTTAACCACACTATGTATAAGTAACTCAGAGACGCCATCCTCATGAAAAGCAATAGTTAAATTAACGTTAATACATTTAATGTGGAGAGCTTTAAAAAGCTGACTAAAATTAATTACGTGGTGATAGAGTATAAAAACAATATTTATTATTGACTAATTATTTTAATTATTTTGGCAAGTACAGACATAATTGATTATAAAATTAACAACATTAAATCTATATTTCATGAGGATCATAAATATCGATTAAAGTTGAATTAAGACCATTTTAATAATTTTTTTTTTTTTTTAAGAGCTTAATAGGCAATGAAGGAAAAATTTGAAGTATAAATGTAAAGCACAATATTCATTGTGATAGATAAGGTAGCTATTAAAAGTGGTGAATTGACAGAACCATTAGAGAGTCAAATCAAATCAAATGTTTTGCAGGATTTTGTTTTAGCCCCCTGTATTCTGGGTTCAAATCCCACCAAGGTCAATTTTTCCTTTTTATTCATTTGAAGGCAATAAATAAAACAATGGCCCAGGGTGGGGGAATTAAGGGTATTGTTAGAGTATTAGACACTTTACATTATCTGCTTGGAATTCTTCATGTTCTGAGTTCAAATTCCACTTCTTATCATCAGGCCCTTCATGGAACGAAATGGGGTCTTTGAGATCCAGCTAATAGTGATAGAACTCTATCATTAGGCGTAGTGATGTGTCAATTGGGGCAACAATTTGATTACCCCCAAAAGGATGAAAGTCAAAGTTGACCTCGGTGGAATTTGAAATCAGAACATAAAGGCAGACGAAATACCATGAAGCATTTTGCCTGGGTTGCTAATGATTTTGCCAGCTTGCCACTTTAATAATAATAATAATAATAATAATAATATAATAATAATAATAATAATAATAATTCTTTCTACTGGAGGCACAAGGCCTCAAATTTGTTGGGTGCAGACTAGTCAATTAGATTGACCCCAGTGTTTCACTCGTACTTAAGCCATCGACCATGAAGGGATGAAAGGCAAAGTTGGTCTCGGCAGAATTTGAACACAGCATGTAGCAACAGGCAAAATACTGTTAAGCATTTCTTTCAGCATGCTAACGATTCTGCCAGCTCACCACCTTAATGATAATAATAATAATAATAATAATAATAATAATAATAATAATAATAATGATAATAATAATAATAATATAATAAGAAGAAGAAGAAGAAGAAGAAGAAGAAGAATATTGATAATAATATTAGCAACAACAGTAAGAATTTCTCATAAGGCCAGAAATTTTGAGAGCAAAGTGTTACTAATACTTGACTGGTACTCTATTTCATTGACTCTGGAGGGATGGAAGGCACAAAGTTGACTTCAGCGGGATTTGAACTCAGAATGTAAAGAGCCAGAAGAAATGTCCTGGAGTATTTTGTCTGATGTTCAAATGACTCTGCCAACTGATTGCCCTAGTGGTTTCTGATTACCCTAATGGTTTCTGATTTCTTTATCGACTAACTTCCACCTCTTCAAAATTACTGGGTACAAGTCCAGTAATTATGATGGGAGAGAGTTAGTTGATACTATAAACTCTAGTACTTAACTGATGTTTTATGTTATCAAGGACAAGGACAATCAAGGACAAAAGGCCAAGTTGGCCTCAGCTGGATTTTAACTCAGAGTGTTAAGAGCTGGAACAAATACCCAAAAGTATTTTTCTGATACTCTAATGATTCTTTTGATAAACTGCCTTTAAATAAGTTTTTTCTGATTTAGGTACAACGCCAGCAATTATAGGGAGAGGGTTTAGATGATGTAATCAAATTCAGTATTTGGTTACTACTTTGTTATATTGACCAAGGTAGGATGAAGGGCAAATCTGATCTTGGTTGGATTTGAATTCAGAATGGATGTAAAAATGTATATATAACAGCATTTCCTTTACTTGTTTCAAACATTTCACTGCGGCCATCCTGGAGCACCACCTTAAAGGGATTTTTAGTCAAAGAAATGAACCCCAGGACTTATTCTTTGTAAGCCTAGTATATATATATATTTATACATATATGGGCTTCATTCAGTTTCTGTCTACTAGATCCACTCACAAGGCTTTGGTCACCCTAAGGCTATAGTAGAAGATACTTGCCCAAGGTGCCATGTAGTGGGACTGAACCTGGAACCATGTGGTTGGGAAACAAGCATCTTACCACACAACCACGCTTGTGTCTTGTATATTTAATAGCTATAACAACTTAACTATGACGCAATTATTTTAATCCTCAACAAGCAATCTCAAGTAAGATAATTTACAAAATAAGTCTGTTAAGAACAATAACTATATCATAACATATTTATATTTAGAAATAAAATTCACCATTATGCTATGGTTTATCAGATCTGCTTGAAATAGCGATCAAGTCTCCCTGAAATCACTTCTTGCCAAATTAAAAATTGAAGGCTCATGTTGTCTGGAGCATATTATCTTTAAAATTTAGGAGGGATATTCATGGATTGACATGAAAGAAGGGAAGAAGCTGGGAGTAAAAACAAAGAATAGAAGGGGAAATTTCAGTGCATTTCTTTTCTATTTGACATGTTGTAATCTAATGAGCAAAATGGAAATTATTAGTAAAGATTAATGGGAGCCCTAGGTCAGATCTGATTGAGCAAATATGTTCCTGCCATGACCAACCCTTCCATTTAAATATTCAGGGGTTAAACAGTAAATAAGGGAGCAAATAGGATACAACAATTATTGTGGAACCTCTGTATGGCTTATGGCCATATCACATTGAAAGCACCGGTTCTCGTCTGACCACCGAAGTTAAGCAACGTTGAGCCTAGTTAGTACTTAGATGGGTGACCGCTTGGGAAACCTAAGTGCTGTAGGCATCACATATTTAGGTGCAGGAGTGGCTGTGTGGTAAGTAGCTTGCTTACAAACCACATGATTCCATGTGGCACCTTGGACAAGTGTCTTCTACTATAGCCTCAGGTCAACCAAAGCCTTGTGAGTGGATTTGGTAGATGGAAACTGAAAGAAGCCCATTGTATATATGTATATATATATATGTATGTGTGTGTGTATATGTTTGTGTGTCTGTTTGTTCCCCCAACATTGCTTGACAACCGATGCGTTTACATCCCTGTAACTCTGTGGTTTGGCAAAAGAGACTGATAGAATAAGTACTAGGCTAACAAAGAATAAATCCTGGGGTCGATTTGTTCGACTAAAGTCGAGTAAAAACCTACAGAATTGGTCCCTAGAGCAGTGGAAGAATGTTATTTTCTCGGACAAGTCATCCTTTACCTTATTTCTGACCACTGGTTGAGTATACATGTGGAGACAGCCAAAAGAAACATTTGACCCAGACAGTCTTCTTCCAACTGTTAAACATGGAGGAGGATCCAGCATGGCCATGGTCAAATGACTAAGATAAGTAAAAGAGTAAAGAGTAAAGAGTATATAAAGAAACAAACCTGGTATTTGATATTAGTAATGGAATCGCATAGACTGTTGTTTTACACACACTAATAGAAATTTTTATTGCACACTTGTTTTAGATCTTTGTTAATTGATGCAAAGCTAAAAGACTTGTCAGAGAGTAACGAATATGTTTTATCGGCTAAATAAAGCACCAGACTGAAATTCATGTAAGACATAAACAATTTATATAAATTTAAAACAAATATATTCAAGACTCTACATTTGATGTTCTCTTTCATGTATTGACTTACAACCAGATATAGAGCATGAGATGGAAGTGCATTGGGTGTGGATGGAAGAGGAGAATGTAATCCAAGAACTGGAAAGTTCACAAAAAGCAGAATAATTTAGCTTTCCATGTAAATTTTGGTGACAAATGTACTGAATGATTTCTGTAGCTATTTGAAAATGCTACATGTGAAAAACCGTTGAATGTGGGAGCGGAGGTGCTTGAATTCTATTTGTGACAATATTTTTGCAAGAAACCAACAACTGGGTTTCTAGGTGGACATCTAGCCTGTTTGTCATAGCACTCAAGTTCCATCAAATCACATTGAATAATGTAGCCGTAGATAACCTCTAGTGATGACACGTGGCTCAGTGGTTAAAGCACCGGGCTCACAATCATGAGGTAGTGAGTTTGATTCCTGGACTGAGTCGTGTGTTGTGTCCTTGAACCAGACACTTTATTTCACTTTGCTCCAGTTCACTTGGCTGTAAAAAAAAAAATTGCGACATCACTGGTGTCAAACTGTATAAGCTTTTGCCTTTCCCTTGGATAACATCAGTGGTGTGGAGAGGGGAGGCTGGTATGCATGGGCGACTGCTGGTCTTCTTTCAATTTCCCCTGCCAGATTCACTCACAAGGCTTTGGTCAGCCTGAGGCTATAGCAAAAAACACTTGCTCAAGGTGTCACACAGTGAGACTGAACCCAGAAGCATGTGGTTGGAAAGCAAGCTTCTTACCACACAGCCACACCTTTACAAATTATTTCCATCTTGCTCATTAGATTACTACATGTCAAATAGAATGGAAAAATTGTAAGGAAATACAGATTTGTATTTGTATGAATTGCACTGAAATTTCCCCTTCCTTTCCCTGCTTCCACCCCCACCTTTCTTTCATTCATGTAAAATCACATTTTAACATGCTTAAATAGAGCATGTCTGTCTATCTTTAGCCAGTCTCTTTTTAGCTCATTCGTTTCTATTTAAATATTTGATTTACCGCTTGTACATTTGCATTGACTTCCCACCGTCGACATTTACAGTCCGTATTTTACTACCAACTCCTATTCCAACACCAAAAACTGCAAAAAAAAAAAAAGAAAAAAAAAACGCCAAAATTTCACCACCCTTATTTTTTTCATTTATTTTATTTATTCTTTGTCTGGTAACATGTTTCTAGTGGACCAATCATTAGTTCATTACATTTCTGATGGTGAGAATGAGAAGAGATCCAATGCAACACATTTCAAAAGAGTTCTTTGTTATTGCAAAAGACTTTGTTTGAAAAACGCAGGATTATTGCTAATGTTTACATTTTCCAATGATATTTAAGTTTTTCACTGATGTTTGCATCTTGTAATGTTATGAATTGATAAAAGTCATGCATGCACACATACACATATACACACATACATACCTACACATACATATACACACATGTATACACACACAGGCACACACCTACACACACACATACAAAGACATATTTACTCATACGCACACACATACATATGGTTGTGTGGTCAATAATTTTGCTTTCTAATCATGTGGTCATAGGTTCAGTTCTACTCCAAGGCACTTTGGGTTAGTGCCTTCTACTATAACCCTGGACTGACCAAAACCTTCTAAGTACATTTGGTAGACAGAAACTGAAAGGAGTCCATCATATATATATATATATATGCACAGACATAATTGTGTTGTAAGAAGCTTGCTTCCCCACAACCACATAGCTTCAGGTTCAGTCCCACTGCATGGTACCTTAGCCAAGCATTCTCTACTATAGCCCTGGGAAGCTCAATGTATATATATATATATATATATATATATATATATACACATACAAATACATACATATATGGAAATATATATATATATATATGTAAAAAAATACAAACTGGGACAAGAACGCAAAACATTTTAGAAGACAATACAAAAAACACGGACGGGACATTCGAAGCCTTCAGTCTTCAGTCAAGAACCAGATCATCCTCGCAATTTCAGCTGATATATATATATATGGAAACACCTTAAAATTTCAAATAAATTAATTTTAATATGGGGTGGGGCCACCTTTGGCAGTAATTAGTACAGCTTGAATTCTAAGAAGTATGGACTCATACAAAATTTGAATTATTTCCAAAAGAATTTTTGTCCATTCTTCAGCTAAAACAGTCTCAAGTTCATGAAGTGATGGTGGAGGATATCGACTCCTTACATCCTTTTCTAAAATGTACCATAAATGTTCAATAATATTGAGATCTGGGGACTGTGGTGGCCAGATAAGATGTTCAACTTCACTAGAATGTTCCTCATGCCATTCAGTAACAACTTTAGCTGTGTGAGTTGGTGCATTATCACACCGAAAGACTGCATTTCCCTCCAGAAACAGTTCCACAACAATAGGATGAATTTGATCAGATAAAATGCTTAAATAATCTTCACTATTAATTCTGCCATGAAGGGAAACCATTGGGCCAGTGGATTTCAAAGATATAGCCCCCCCACCACCACCATATCATCACAGATCCTCCTCCATGTTTAACAGTTGGAAGAAGACTGTCTGGGTCAAATGTTTCTTTTGGCTGTCTCCACATGTATACTCAGCCAGTGGCCAGAAATAAGGTAAAGGATGACTTGTCTGAGAAAATAACATTCTTCCACTGCTCTAGGGACCAATTCTGTAGGTTTTTACTCGACTCTAAACACTTTTCAACGTTTGTTTTTGAAAGTAGTGGTTTTCTGATTGAAGCCCTCCCATGAAATCTGACTTTATGCAGCTCCTGGTGAACAGTTTTTGTGGAAACTGAGTTCTCAAAGTAGTCATTAAGCTCTGCAGTAATTTTGAGTCTAACAATTCATGTAAGAGTCTGATGGTTCCTATCTGAAAGTTTTGGTTTTCTTCCGTAGTTGTGTTTCAATGATGAAGTTTTTCCCTCTTTCTGAAAGGCTGTCATTACTTTCGAGACAGGACTTCTTGATACACCAAACATTTTGGCTGCTTTCGTTACACTAGTGCATGCCATACGAGCACCAACAATTTGACTTCTTTGAAAGTCCGATAGATCTGTCATTTTAATGAATATCAATTACCTTTTTCTGATGATAACTGAAAAAAAAACCCCAGCAATTTTAGCAAAACATATTACACAGCATTAATAATAAATCAAAAAGCATAAAAGTAAACAAGCTTTTGACAGTTTTATAGATATTTCAAAATTATGATGCTAGGTGTTTCTGTTATTTTGTCCAACCCCTGTATATATCTTTAATTGGGAATTAAGACTAACGTGGGTTTCATGTTAAAAAGAGTAGGAGAATATCCAATCTTAACATGAAACCAATGGTAGCCTTAATTCACAAATAATGAAATTATTTATCCACCAAAGCAGTGTTGAGCTCTCATTCCAACATTCTACATTTGCATATATCTAATCTATCTATCTATCTATCTATCTATCTATCTATATCTATCTATCTATCTATCTATCTATCTATCTATCTATCTATCTATCTATCTATCTATCTCTCTCTCTCTCTCTCTATATATATATATATATATATCATCATCGTTTAGCGTCCGCTTTCCATGCTAGCATGGGTTGGACGGTTCAACTGGGGTCTGGGAAGCCAGAAGGCTGCACCAGGCCCAGTCTGATCTGACAATGTTTCTATGGCTGGATGCCCTTCCTAATGCCAACCACTCCGTGAGTGTAGTGGTTGCTTTTATGTGCCACATGCACAGGTGCCAGACGAGGCTGGCAAACGGCCACAATCGGATGGTGCTTTTTATGTGACACCGGCATATATATATACAGACAGACAGACAGACAGACAGACAGACAGACAGACAGACAGACAGACAGACAGATAGATAGATAGATAGATAAATTGATTAATTGATTGATTGATTGATTGATTGATTTTTGAAACACTGTATCCCTGGCTTCTTTCTGTCAGACTTAAGAAAGTGATTTGTTCACCTAAAACCCTTCAGGGCAGTGCTCAAGTATGACCACAGATCAATGACTAAAGCAAATAAAAGATACAAGATATGTTTCTGATTAACATTTCAAGTTGACTTCAATACCACTGTGTAAAAAAAATTTAATTTTTTTTTTGTCTTTGGTTAATAAGTGTTATTTAATAAGTGTTATTTCCTATTTGCTTCTATCTAGAAATCAAAGGAAATGACTACTATTCCCTTCAAACTTTGCTTCTGTGACCAGGGCATCAATGTTTTGAAAGTGGCCAATTTTCCATTATATTTCAGACAAATTCAGATCCAAGTTGCTGAAGCAGAAATATCATAATAGTGAATATTCTGCTCAACACCACAGATTTGCTTGTCAGCGGCTTGACCATAATCACTTAAGCATGTCTCTTAGTGGTTGACAATATGTGCATCTCTGATCATGAGCAGGATCAGTTGGAGAGCATCATAGTCATGTGATGAGAGGGATTCTTTGGAGTTTGAATGAATGTAACAAAAGCAAAGCTTTAACCATTTTTCATATCTTAAGCCATTTTTCATTTTTTAGCCATTTTTCATATTTTCTAGGGGTTAAGTAAATAAATAACAGTTGCTACTCAGGGACAAAAATTGTGTTACATAGTGTAATTATTGTGGACATGGAATTCTTGATTCTTAAATCTGGCAGTTAAAGGGTTAAGTTGTTGCTGTACAGGTTCCTTGCTTTTCATTATTGCTTTTTTTTATTAAGAAACACACAAAAACCATTAGATTCACTTCAACGTTTAAATATAATTTGCCAAAATATTATTGTCTCTTTGAGACCGTGACCTGTTCACTGATAAAATTCCATGCTGTGTTTCTTAAATGGCTTATAAACACCTTCCATGCTGCAATTGTTTTCGTTCCAGCACAGATCAGTTCACTTGCTATGCAAGTACATCTCCGTAATTTTCTTTTATCCCAACTTGAAATCTACCATTTATTTTCCCATCTGTTGTTAATTTACCTTGACCTTCTTGTTCCCATATTTCTGTTGAAATACACTGCTTTTGTTTCAATTAATTTTGGAAATAGGGAAAAATTAGTAAAATAATCATTATCCTCATTAAGGTATTGTCCTGAGTTCAAATTCTATTGAGGTCAAATTTGCCTGCCACCCTATCTGTTGCAATAAAATAAGTACCAGTTATAAAAGTAATGTTTGGAACATAAATAAACATGGAATGATGATGGAAGGTTTTTATTTAGACCACTTTAAAATGGAAAGTTCATATCAATAAACCAGGTGAGCTGGTATCAAAAAGATTAAAGCCACTGATAATTTAATTTTTTTTTTTTTTTCATATAAATTCAGGTTACAGTACATTTTTCATCATGTCTTTCACTTTTCCTCCTCCCAAAGCCAATAAAATAAATAATTGTCAAGCTATATATTTTATTGATGTAATCAATTGTTTCTTCCTCACAAATTTGTGTGGCCTTGCCTCGGTGTACTAAAATCAATATTTTTCTATATATTCTAACTTTGAACGACTTTATAATACAAGAATACATTATTTTTATGAATATTTTGATACAGCAGAATCGCATCAGTGACCATATTGTTCTTTTTGTATTTAGTCAGGTGGGAAGGCAGTTCCTGTAGCCATTTACAAGATATCTAAGGATGGTGGGATGGAAAGAGGAAAGAAGGAAGATCTCCTCAAACTGGAGACTTGGCCTGAATTCTTGCAACAAAATTAATTCTGCTAAAAGCAGCTAAATTGTTAGGGTTGGTGTTAATCTTGGTGATAGATTAAGCCTAGCACACAGACAAGTTGGCTAAGTCATTTGGGTGTTGAATATAATGCCTTACAATAGTTGTTCCAAGTCTCTGCAATCTGAGATTAAACCCCACCATAATCAACTTCACTTTTCATTCTTTTGGTAAATGAAAAATTCCAGTCTAGAGAACTGGTGGAACTGTAAGAATGCTGAACTTTGCAGAATTTATTTTGATTACAGGTAAGATTACCGCCATCAACTCATTGCAGGGAAAGTTCACCATCATCAAATCCCTGTGAAGAAAGTTCCCTGTGAGGAAATTTCATCATGAGGAAAGTTCACCGTGAGGAAAGTTTACCAACAAAATATATCCATAGTATCTCACCATTAATAGTAAAAAGACTATTGAAAAGGTTGCAAGATGCAACTCTTTTACTCTTTTACTTGTTTCAGTCATTTGACTGCAGCCATGCTGGAGCACCGTCTTTAGTCGAGCAAATCGACCGCAGGACTTATACTTTGGAAGCCTAGTACTTATTCTATTCGTTTCTTTTGCCGAACTGCTAAGTTACGGGAACGTAAACACACCAGCATCGATTGTCAAGCAATGTTGGGGGGACATACACAGACACACAAACACACACACACACATATACATATATACACATACAAAAACACGATGGGCTTCTTTTAGTTTCTGTCTACCAAATCCACTCACAAGGCTTTGGTCGGCCCGAAGCCTTGTGACCAAAGCTTTGTGAGTGGGTTTGGTAGAGGGAAACTGAAAGAAGCCCGTCGTATATATGTATGTTTGTGTGTCTGTGTTTGTCCCCCCATCATCAGTTGCCAACCAATGCTGGTGTGTTTACGTCCTTGTAACTTAGCGGTTCAGCAAAAGAGACCATTAGAATAAGTACTAGGCTTACAAAGAATAAGTCCTGGGGTCAATTTCCTCAACTAAAAGCCGGTGCTCCAGCATGGCCACAGTCAAATGACTGAAACAAGTAAAAGAGTAAAAGAGTAAATATTTTCAGTGGGTATTTATGCAATATATTTTAAATAATTAATAATTTAAAAAGCAAAAATAATTGATAAGAATAGAAACTTTATTATTTCTAAATCTCTTAATTATTTCTAAAGTGACAGTACATTAAAGTAAAGATTATTTGCCAACATAATGTGGCAGTCCCCGTTGGGATGAATGTTACTGTTGTTTTAGTCCCATGGAGCAATGTCTCCAACTGGCTATACAACACACATCTGTGTCCTTATATTTTCGAATAAGGCTCCCCTGTTCAAAAATATTAGGACACAGATAGCCAGCTGGAGACGATATTTCTGAGGGCTAAAACAACAGTAACATTCATCCCAACTGGGACAGCCATGATAGATTGATAAGAAGTTTGATATTCTCTTTTACTTTTTACTCTTTTACTTGTTTCAGTCATTTGACTGTGGCCATGCTGGAGCACCACCTTTAGTCGAGCAAATCGACCCCAGGACTTATTCTTTGTAAGCCTAGTACTTATTCTATTGGTTTCTTTTGCTAAACTGCTAAGTTACAGGAACGTATACACACCAGCATCGGTTGTCAAGCGATGTTGGGGGAACAAACAATGACAGAAAAGCCAGTCATGGTTATTAGAAAGGTGAGAATTAGGGAGTAAACATAACTAGAAAAGGTACTCAATATATTAATTCATTTTTAAGGTGGGGGTACTGGAGAATCATTACTGTGCTGAGAATCTTTACGTTCTGAGTTCAAATTCCTTTGAGGTCAACTTTGCCTTTCATCTTTCCAGGGTCAATTAAATAAGTACCAGTTAAACACTGGGGTCAATGTAATCGATTTACACCCCACCCCCATAATTATTGGCTTTGTACCAAAATTTGAAATCAAAATATTAAGGTATTCACATGTCAAGAGTTGAGACATATTAAGTTTCAGAAGTTCAGCTGTGATTATCTTTAAAATGTTATAACATTTTTTGCTGTTAGAAATTTGTACATTACTCTATAAATGTTGTTGTATCTTGGGAGGGTCATTATGTCAATGATAACTGCATGCACTGGTTTTATTTCACTTCATTTGTTATCATTACTCAATTGGCTGAGTGAGTCGGCAAAATTGTTACCATGTTGGACAAATTGCTTAGCAACATTTCTTCCCATTCTTTAAATTCTGCTGACTTTTCCCCTCATTGTGTCAGAGTTGATAAAATAAGAACTAGTTGATCACTTCAGTTGATGTAATCAACATACTCTCCTCTATAATTTCTGGCCTTGTGCAAAACTTTGAAGCCCATTGAATTAGTTAGGTTTATCAAAGTTCTTTTCTTGGCTTCAGCAAATTGGAGGGCATGTCATTGATGAGCTCATCAAACACAATGAAAGGACATTGACAAACCTAGCTTGTTGACAAAGTGACAAAATAATTAATTAATCAATTGATTAGTTAATTGGTTAATTGTTAAGGGATTGAGTAATAATAATAATAATAATAATAATAATAACAATAATGATAATAATAACAATAATGATAATAATAATAATAATAACAATAGTGATAATGATGATAATAATAATAATAATAATTATAAAATAATAACAATAATGATAATGGTAATAATAATAATAATTATAAAAATGATAATAATAATAATAATAATAATAATAATAATAATAACAACAATAATAATAATAACAACAACAACAACAACAACAACAATAATAATAATAATAACAATAATAATAACAATAATAATAATGATAATAATAATAATAATAATAATAAAAATGATGATGATGATGATGATGATGATAAGAGAAATTAAGGCCAATAGGCCAGATATAGTTGTCAGAGATCATGAAGAAAAAAAAATGCTTTCTAATTGATGTATCAATACCAGCAGATGACAATGTTTCTCTAAAAGAAATGGGAAAACTTTCAAAATACAAAGACCTGGAAATAGAGGTAACTCGAATGTGGAATCTAAAAACAGAAACAATTCCTATCATAGTAGGTGCATTAGATATGATAAAAAAATATTCAGACAAATACATAACAAAAACATCAGGACTTACAAACACATATAACATACAGAAAATTGCACTACAGAGCACTGCACACATCCTACGCAAACCACTTTCAATACAGTAACCATAAGAGCATCACAGCAAACCACAGCACATACCCAAGGCACACAGAGCTGCATTCAGTAGTGAAGTGAAAGCATGCTATAAAAATAAAACTACTGAATAATAATAATAATAATAATAATAATAATAATAATAATAATAATAATAATAATAATAATAATAATAATAATAATAATAATAAAAGAAGTGAATAGAACCAGCATAATTATCGACATAATTACCCTCCCAAGAAACAACAAAATCTGTTTCAATGCTTGAGTTCACATCAAGCATCTTGTAAACCAAATACAAAAACGAAATATTCTATAGATATTTTAATTTCTTAATTTAATTGCTGCAACAATAGAAATAGTTGCACTATTGTAAATAACAATATCATGTACAAATTTATGTAACAACCATCTGCAGCTACATCAGCAGCATTATCAGCAACATAACCACCATCATCCTCTTCACTGCTAGCACTTCCAACACTATCATCATTATCATCATCATCTCCACCACCATCATCATAATCCCTACCACAACCTTCCTTATCATCTTCATTCTAAATTATCAGTTTTTTTTAGAATGTAGGATATTGCCTTATGTAAATTATATTATGCATGCATTAATAATATAATGATAATTGTATAAACATTTATGCTACTGTGTTAATGTAATCAATCCAAGGTTCATTATATTATGTTAATTTTACTGAAGAGAATGTTATTAGTTATGTATAGGTTAACATAGATATAAAACACTGGATTAATTTAATGTTGGAAAGTGAAATTTTAATGATGTTTCTTATGCCTTAGGCTGTTCGAATGACCTCGTCTGAGAAACACCCTGATCGATTTGTAAAAGTGGGGAAATAATCAGTTATGTAATTGGGTTTTCCAAGAAGTGACAGGGTAATAATATGTAGAGATAATTATTCCTACATGTTCAATTAAGTTTGTCTAATTATCTTGCTGCATTAACAAGTCGTAACTACTTGTTCATGCAGCATCATACCAAATTAGCAAATTAGCATTAAATCACCCAGAGGAAAATTTTCCTAAGTCAGTGACCTGAATGTTAAACTGCCTTCATCTGTGATTGGTGTTCATGAACAGCATTGTTATACTTAGGGTTTATATATGTATATGTATATATATGTGGCTGTGTGGTAAGTAGCTTGCTAACCAGCCACATGGTTCCGGGTTCAGTCCCACTGCGTGGCATCTTGGGCAAGTGTCTTCTGCTATAGCCCCGGGCCGACCAATGCCTTGTGAGTGGATTTGGTAGACGGAAACTGAAAGAAGCCTGTCGTATATATGTATATATGTATATATATATATATATATGTGTGTGTGTGTGTTTGTGTGTCTGTGTTTGTCCCCCTAGCATTGCTTGACAACTGATACTGGTGTGTTTACGTCCCCGTCACTTAGCGGTTTGGCAAAAGAGACCGATAGAATAAGTACTGGGCTAACAAAGAATAAGTCCCGGGGTCAATTTGCTCGACTAAAGGCGGTGCTCCAGCATGGCCGCAGTCAAATGACTGAAACAAGTAAAAGAGTAAAAGAGAGTAAAGAGTAATAGCACAATTTATTCTTCTATACATTTTGATCTGGAGTCTATAGTCAACTCTAGAATACATGCAGTGAGTATACCTCTACTCTTTACTCTTTTACTCGTTTCAGTCATTTAACTGTGGCCATGCTGGAACACTGCCTTTACTCAAGCATATCGACGCCAGGACTTATTCTTTGGAAGCCTAGTACTTATTCTATCTGTCTCTTTTGCCGAACTGCTAAGTTACAGGGATGTAAACACACAAGCATCAATTGTCAAGCGATGTTGGAGAGACAAACACAAACACATACACACACACATATACATATACACATATATACGACGGGCTTCTTTCAGTTTCCGTCTACCAAATCCACTCACAAGGCTTTGGTTGGCCCAAGGATATAGTAGAAGACACTTGCCCAAGGTGCCACACACTGAGACTGAACCTGGAACCATGTGATTGGTAAGCAAGCTACTTACCACACAGCCACTCCTGTGCCTATAATTTTTTTGGCATGTTGTGGATTCAGTCAGTACTTTGGATGTGTGTGTAACTGGAAAGACAAACCCAACTTTACTCTAGCAAGTACGTATATGTCAGTACACTTTGTTGGTACACAGATGCACTAGCCCCATCTACGTCGTAGCTTTTACTATTTAAATACCAGGTTCTTTTGGATCCTGAAAATATAATAATAATAATTATAATAATAATAATAATAATAATAATAATAATAATGATAATAATAATAATAATAATAAAAATAATAATAATAATAATGTATATATATATATATATCTGTAATATAATATGTGACAATTATTCAGTTACCATAATAAAACTCCGAGTTTGGGATGTGGGAGTTTAATTATAGCAATTGAATAATTCTCACATATTATATTACAGATAAATTCCTCTATTTACATAATATTGAGGTCTCTTTCATTCTTTTGTTGTCTTACCATTACTATTTATATATATATATATGTATTAAAAGGCACATAAAAAGCACCATCCGAACGTGGCCGATGCCAGCGCCGCCCCGACTGGCTCCTGTGCCGGTGGCACATAAAAAGCACTATCCGAACGTGGCCGTTGCCAGCGCCGCCTTGGCTGGCTTCCGTGCCGGTGGCACGTTAAAACTCCAACCGATCATGACCGATGCCGGACCCCCCTGGCCTAGTGGTTAGAGCAGCAGACTCACGGTCGAGGGATCGCGGGTTCGAATCTCAGACCAGGCGATGTGTGTGTTTATGAGCGAAACAGCTAAGCTCCACACGGCTCCGGCAGAAGGTAATGGCGAACTTCTGCTGACTCTTTCACCACAACTTTCTCTCACTCTTTCTTCCTGCCTCTTGCAGCTCACCTGCAACAGACCGGCATCCCAACCAAGTGGGGAACCTATGCACCAATGAAACCGGGAAACTGGCCCTATAAGCCAGGCATAGCTTGAGAAGGAACAAACAATATATATTGTCACTTGTTTATGATATTTGTGTGTACTGAGATAGTGTATTTGTTTTCTCTATATTTCTTTGCATATCTAAGAAGAGATGGTGTTCTCTCTTTAATTTATTGTACACCAATGATGTTGGATTGTAAATTTTTGAGTGAATTTTGTTTTCAATATTTTAAAGTATACAAAGGTGACAAGCTGGCAGAATCATTCACACACCAGGTAAAATGCTTAGCAGTATTTCATCCATCATTATGTTCTGAGTTCAAATTCTGCTGTGGTTGATTTCGACGTCCATCCTTTTGGAGTCAATAAAATAAACTAACTATACATATATACACACTTTTACATATGCATATATGTATGTGTATGTATATGTAAAAGTGTATATATATGTATGTATTTATATTTATAACTTAACCTTATGAACTTTCTAAACTCTCTGACGAAGCCCAGAGACACACCCAAGTACCTTAATCTTATCTACCAAATACTTCAGTTCACTGAAGGGATGGAAGTAAAGTGGGGTACTATGGCCTCATGGCTGAAACAGCTGTAAGATACTATTCTACTTTCTAAGCTCTACGTTATATATTTTAGTAATTACTGGTATTTATAGATTTTATATATTATATATGTAAAGCATAATATGATACACATGTGTGTATATTGTTATAATTGTTTTTTTAAAAATAAATAGATATAATATAATGTTGAAAAGTTGATGAATACCACCTCTTGCCCCCTCCATTTTCTTATTGCTATGTATATATATATATATATATATATATATATGTGTGTGTGTGTGTGTGTGTGTGTGTGTGTGCATATATATAGACATATGTATGTGTATATATATATATATATATATATATATATATATATATATATATGTATGTATTTGCATATATGCTTATGTGTATACTTACCTAACATCTGTCCAACATAATATTCTTCCCTCCTCCTTCATTCTTATCATCATCATCACCGTCATCGTCATCGTCATCATCATCAACATCATCATCATTATTAATTTGTCAGAAAAACTTTCTCTCGCTATTTATCTAAAGCTTAATGTTTGTATTCCATTTTGGCGACTCTTTTTATTTCTTAAACTTGGATATACGTTGTCCACATACATGTCCATTCATACAATGATGCTCACGCAAAAGCAATCAAAACATGCCCCAACCCTCACTCATACATGTACACACGCACGCACACACACACACACACACAGAAAAACCTAGGTCAATATAGACATAAATGCTTATTTGTGAGATTTCTTAATTCATATTCTATAAGCATCTACTTAACCTTTCACACTCCAGTTGTTTATAACACACAATCCAACAACAATATTGTGGAAAATATTAGTTTTCTATTTTATTATCTTTGCTATTTCTTTGTCCATTAGAACATATATTGGGTGTCTCTAAAAGTCTGCTGTATTGACAGAACCATTAGCACCCAGCTGAATGCTTTAAAGTTTTCAAATTTGTGTTCAATACCAGCCCGACTTTTTTCTATACATACATGTATGTATGTATGTATGCATGTATTTGTATGTATGTATATATATATATATATATATATATATGTTTACGTTGATTTGATTGTGTACACACTGTTTATGAGAATTACATACTGGAAAATGTAAAATAGATGTTTGCTCAAATCCACCCGATTTTGATATTTGCATTGATAAGGTTCATAATTTAAGAGAGTTACATATCAGAAAAAAGAAAACAAACAAAAAGTCATTGTGATAGATATCATAGCAAAAGCAAACAGAAATCTATTCAAATTCTGCTATCTTTGAGATTTGTATTGATATGTTTGAACACTTGGGATTTACGAGTCACATATTGGTAAAAAAAAATTCTTTGTATTGGACAATTTTGGTACTGATATGGCTATGTGGCTTCGAAGTAAGCTTCACAGTCACATGGTTTTCAGACCAGTACCATTCCATGGTATGTTGGGTAAGTAACTTTTAGTGTAGGCTTGGTTAATCAGTACCATGGATGGTTCGACTGAGAATTGGCAAGCCAGAAGGCTGCACCAGGCTCCAATCTGATCTGGCAGTGTTTTTAAAGCTGGATGCCTTTCCTAACGCCAACCACTCCAAGAGTGTAGTGGGTGCTTTTTACTTGCCACTGGCACAAGGGCCAGTCAGGCAGCACTGGCAACAACCATGCTGGAATGGTGCATTTTACATGTCACAGGCATGAGATCAGTCAGCTGGCACTGGCATTGACCACACTCAAATAGTGCCTTTTACATACCACAGGCTTGGCAGCCAGTCAGGCGGCACTGACAACAATCACGCTCGAATGGTGCTTTTTACTTGCCACCAGTAGGGTGGCACTGGCATCAACCTCACTCAAATAATGCTTTTTACGTGCCACCAGCATGGGTGCCAATCAGGCGGTACTGTCATTGGCTATGACAATGTAATACAAAATTGAATTAAAGTTTTTAAAAAAAGTGAACATATAGGCGCAGGAGTGGCTGTGTGGTAAGTAGCTTGCTTACCAACCACATGATTCCGGGTTCAGTCCCACTGCAGGACACCTTGGGCAAGTGTCTTCTACTATAGCCTTAGGCCGACCAAAACCTTGGTAGACAGAAATTGAAAGAAGCCCATCATATATATGTGTGTGTGTGTGTTTGTCCCCCCCACCACCAACATCGCTTGACAACCAATGCTGGTGTGTTTACGTCCCCATAACTTAGAGATTCGGCAAAAAGAGACCGATAGAATAAGTACTAGGCTTACAAAGAATAAGTCCTGGGATCGAGTTGCTCGACTAAAAAATGGTGGTGTTTCAACATGGCCGCAATCAAATGACTGAAACAAGTAAAAGAATAAAAGAATATTTAAATAGCATTCAAAGAAAACTTGGTATATAATAACAATATATCTGAACTAAGAGTATGTTATATTCTGAGTGTATAAAAATTTAATAATTCTGTGAGACATTATCTGATGATAAATGTTTTTGAAGGTGTTTAATAACATCTACTAAACATTTATTGAGAAGTATTGAATAGCTAATAGTCTCAAGAAATTAGCAGAATCTACAAAAACAATACTGGACTCAATTTTCAAGTGTTAAGCAAACAACGTCTAAACAGAACACTAAAGAAAAATTCATTACATCTTTCTAACAATATATTAACTGAGTCAATGTAGCTGCTCTATTCGGTAGATCTGAACTATGCAAGTTACAAACAATAACTTAATACTTTTTACCTCTTCATAAATAGACAATTATCCTAGATAAAAAGAAAACATTCAGCATGGCTGCAGCTTTGAAGCTGAAACATTTTAAAATAGCTTTTAAATAGTATATATAGTATATATATATACATACATACATATATATATATATATATATATATATAAATGTATATATATATAAATGTATATATATATATATATATATATATATATATATCAAATGTGAGGATAAAATTCTTTCGAATGGGCGGGAGTATTTCTATTTTGGATGTATTTGGGGTACTTAGTTGTGCCCACGACTTAGTATTTGCTTCTTCCGTGGGTATGAGTAAGTATCTCATTTATTTCCCTTACCACATGTATCACTGACGAAGAGAGGGCTCTTAGTAGCTAACTCTGAAATCGGTCCGATATGGTAATAATGGAATTTTTTTAGAAATTTCTGTCGACCCTTTTTTCGAGTAGCGTGCGTATTGTGAAAACATTATATGGTTAATGGACAATATGTCCAATTTTTCGGCATATCTGGCATTGGAAATTTCTTCCTTTGCCCTCATTTATGAATTATATATATATATATATATATATAAATGTATATATATATATAAATGTATAGGATGCCATGATAGATCGTTAGCTCCTACACGCATTTTTTTTCTCTCCTTTTTTTCTCTCCATGTTTCTCTCTGTGTATCTTTCTGTCGAAGAGCGTAGGCTCGAAACATAAAAGACTATTTCTATTCCTGAGCGATATACTAATAAATTTGTTTGTTTGTACTCCACCTACCTTCATCTTTTGTTTATTTTCGTAAACTTTCCCTTTATATATATATATATATATATATTATATATATATATATATATAAATGTATATATATATATAAATGTATATATATATATAATGTGTATATATATATATATATATATATATATATTATATATATATAAATGTATATATATATATATATATACAAGTAATGAGAGAGAGTCCACATGTGGTCACTCTAACACTAAAAGTAGATCTGCAAAGGGAATCCACCACCAAAGAATTGTTCTCAAGAATTAATTCAACGTGCTAAGAATGTAAGCGAGCAGGACAAATGAAAAATAACGAAAAAATAGATTAACTCTATACAATTGTTTCACCGTTAATAGATTGTGTAATTTTACTTACATAATCATTTTCGAATTGTCAGTAGAGTATATAAAAAAAATATAATTTGCTGAGTCGAACGCCAACATCAACACGAAGCCGATTCAAAGGCGAATGGCACAGCCCATTATATCTGCAGTTATGTTCACATATCCTCATTCTCACACGCTAAAGAAACCCGGATGTAAATACTACCCCAGTAATTTACTGCCGGTTTGAGAACATATTAATTTATAATTAAAATCTCAATAAGGGTGAAAAAAATTGAATATTAATTAATAACATCAATTTAAAACACCAAGTGGCCTAGCATATAAAGACTGGGATACAGTAGCGTTAGAGTGACCACATGTGGACTCTCTCTCATTACTTGTATTAATAATTTTTACTGTATCCCAGTCTTTATACGCTAGGCCACTTGGTGTTTTAAATTGATGTTATTAATTAATATTCAATTTTTTTCACCCTTATTGTGATTTTATTTACATATATATATATAAATGTATGTATGTATATATGTATGTATGTATATATGTATATATATATAAATGTATGCATGTATATATATATATAATATATATATATATATAAATGTGTGTATAATATATATAATATATATATATATATATATATATATATATATATATGTATATGTATATATATATATATATATATACTACACACATGTACTTTAAGTCATGTGGAGCTGAGTTGGACAATTATAAAAGAAACTTTTCAATGTATTTATTCTTTTCTTTTATTTGTTTCGGTCATTTGACTGCGGCCATGCTGGAGCACCACCTCGACCCCAGGACTTTTTTCTTAAGCCTAGCAATTGTTCTATCAGTCGCTTTTGCCAGACCGCTATGTTATGGGGATGCAAACACACCAACACTGGTTGTCAAGTGGTGATGGAGGGACAAACACAGACACAAAGACACACAGACATAGATACACACACACAAATGCACATACACACACACACACGCATGCAGTGGTCTTCTTTCATCTTATTTATTGCCCACAAGGGGCTACACACAGAGAAACAAACAAGGATAGACAAACGGATTAAGTCGATTATATTAACCCCAGTGTGTAACTGGTACTTATTTAATCGACCCTGAATGGATGAAAGGCAAAGTCGACCTCGGTGGAATTTGAACTCAGAACGTGGCAGTGGACGAAATACCACAAAGCATTTCGCCCAGTGTGCTAATGTTTCTGCCAGCTCGCCGCCTTTTCAGCTGTCTGTCAGCTCAGCTTCTTTCATCTTCTGTCTATCAAATCCACTCATAAGGCTTGATAATATAGTAGAAGACACTTGTGCATGCATAAAATTTCACATATCTGTGTTCATGTTTTCAGTTGTTTATGTGCCATAACTTAGTGGTTCAATAAAAATACAGATCAATAAAACATGAACTAAGTTTTATAAATGAAATTTTGTTGATATATGATTGACTATGTCATTGAAGGTGGCGGTGGTGGTGGTGGTGGTGGTTGGCTCTGTATGGTTGCTGTCCAATAACTGAAACCAGTAAAAGAATAAATGACTATGTCTATATATATTATTTATACAATATTATAGGTTTTGTTTCTTAACAGCCATTTCAAGTTACCAAATGGTTTCATATTAAAAAACTGTCAGAACGTAGAAAAGTAAATTAAAATCATACAATTTACCTTTCCACACTTGAAACATTCTTTAATATGGATCCATTTAGTAAAATGAATTGACTGTTATGAAAGAAACAAAATTTATTATAATGTATAAATAATCTGCCCATTTTATTACATAATATACAAGTGTCTTTTTCCTTTGTTAACTTATGAAAGCTTATAAGAAAATTATATATACACAATTTCGAGCTTTACAATAATATTACTTCCCTTCTGGTTGTGCCAGCAACAATAAGTTGCCAGATAATTGGACCAAACATAACAGAACAAGAATGAACAAACGTGCAATGCAGAAGTGGATAAAGAACATGAATAAATGTGATTCATCTAACTCACTTTTATGTGTTTGAGTTGTACATCCTAGATTATGACATATAACTGGCCAGAAAGTTGCCAGTTTTGTATCTACTATTGCACTGGGCAATATAGACAGCTTATCAGACACGCTGGTCAGAAGCACGTAGCTTCTTTACTGATGGTGGTAAATACTCAGTCTTGCTCAGTATGCAGATGAAAAAATTGAAACAAACAAAATCCTTTCTGAGAGAAAAAAGAGAATCACTTGACCTTATACAATTTCAGCAGTGGCTGAAGTAGGTTAGCTGTGTCTTCATATATTTATTTCTTCTTCTGTAGTACACAAATAGAGAAGATCAGATTTCCAAAATGATTTCAATGACATAAGGGCAGTGGCTAAAAATTTCACTTTTTGAATTCAAGAAGGTGCCTGGGTTGCACAGATGTTTTAGGATCAATGTCTCCTCAGCTAAGCAAAGTTTGCACCATCTGCTTCCATTGAGGTATGACTGATGTTGTTCCAGTAACTTTAAGTTAATGTTTTAGGTGTCCCTCCTCTTAATTACCATATATAAAAAGCTAATGTTGTAACCTTGTGCTTCTCTGAGATCCTAAAGGAGGATCAGTGGTTATTTAGCCTAATCTTAAATGAGCCCTCAATTGCTCAAACATATTTCCATGTGTGTATCATTTGTTGTTGGACACCACCTCTGCTTTGTAAACCCCAGCCTCAATGTTCCACCACCCATTCACAAACCAGCTCTAGTATGCAATACACAATAAAAAGAACTTGTCTACATCATTGGATGCAAATGAAGTCAGATATATTATATTTGATTTTTACTTCTCCAGAAGTTGAATGACTGTTGATTCTAATGATGTGTTCATCTACCCTTTGACAGATTTTGTTTCTCAGTGTTTTCAATGAAAACCACCCTCCTTAACATGCACACACACACACACACACACACAACACACACACACACACACACACACACACACACACACACACACACACACACACACACACAGAGTATGGAAAAACAAATGTTATCTGTATTTCCCAAAAGCTTTTGTTAGGCTGGAAAATGGTATCTACATCATTTTATGGCAACTATCTATGCTTCCTTCAGTTTTATGGGTCATTACAGTCAGAGCCAGTAAGGATCTGCAGTTATACCATTTCTAGATGAGTCAGAAGGCCATGCTTTGTTTGTATTCTTAATGGTGTTAGGATAAAGATATATATCTGTTTTAGGTAATCAGCCAGTCTCACTCTCTGGTTGTTGGAAATGTTCAGAATAGCAGTCAAATCTCCCTCATATCACACATAATGGATGGAATGGAAGCACTCCGTCGGTTTCGACGACGAGGGTTCCAGTTGATCCGAATCAACGGAACTGCCCGCTCGTGAAATTAACGTGTAGGTGGCTGAGCACTCCACAGACATGTGCACACTTAACGTAGTTCTCAGGGATATTCAGCGTGACACAGACAGTGACAAGGCCGGCCCCTTGAAATACAGGTACAACAGAAACAAGAAGTAAGAGTGAGAGAAAGTTGTGGTGAAAGAGTACAGCAAGGATCACCACCATCCCCTGCCGGAGCCTCGTGGAGCTTTTTAGGTGTTTTTGCTCAATAAACACTCACAACACCCGGTCTGGGAATCGAAACCGCGATCCTATGACCGCGAGTCCGCTGCCCTAACCACTGGGCCATTGCGCCTCCACTATCACACATAATAATACTATGACAAAAGTACACATTGGAGAAAAATTTCACTAATGAACTGAAAAGAGAGGATATTCGTGCCTTTAATCAAAAGTGTGCTTGATCATGGATGTCATGGGATTAAATAATGACAGCAACAACAAAAAGCAAATATATCTGTTCAAATTCAACTAGCAGGCTCAACAGTCAGATTTAATGAGAATTATATATTGGAACAAAAAATCAGTGTGATGGCCACCATTTCAAAACAAAACAAGACAAAAAAATCTTTGCAAATCCAGATAGATTCTGTATTTTTACTGACAAAGTTAAACCTTTAGGAATTATGATGGTTAAGGATAATTCAATGTGATGACTAACATTAGAGAAAAGAAATGAAAAAGAACCATGGTTATATGTATCACACCAAATGCAGATGATTAAAAATTGAATCATTGAAAAGAAATCTCGCATATGAGTCAAGAGCAGAATATATAATGAGCAAACACGGAAGACGGGTTGTTTCTTCCTTTCAAAATAACATGTAAGGCCACAAATGGTGATTAGAAAGCAAATCTGTATGAGATTAAACAAAGTGATGTAATTATCCTTGAGAAAATTCAATAGTTTTAATGATATGAAGTACAGCAGTTTAACTAATTTTTGTTTTGCTGGATGGTTTCGTGAATTACACTGTGTAACACAATTGGGCAGCAAATATCATTTCCTATTTGCTCACCCCTAGAAAGTATGAAAAATGGCTAATATTTTCTTTAAACTTTGCTTTTGTTACATTCATTCAAACCCCAAATAATCCTTCTCAACACATTATGATACTCCTCCACTATTCCTGCTCATGATCAGAGATGCACATATTGTCAGTCACTAAGGGACATGCTCAACTGGTTAAGTTCAAGTAACTAACAATCAAATCTATGATATTGAGCAGAATATTTGCTATGACAATATTTCTGTTTCAGCAACTCATCTGTGAATCTCTGAAATGTAATAGAAAACAGGCCAGTTTCAAAACATTGATGTCCTTGTGACAAAAGCAAAGTGTGAAGGGAATAGTAGTCATTTCCTTCGATTTCTAGGTAGAAGCAAATAGGAAATAACACATATTAACCAAAGACAAATATATATGTATACACACACACATGCACACACAAATTTTGTTACGATATTATCAAAGAGCTTCTGTGACATATAAGATGTAATCTATGAAAGTCGGTCTCTGATCAAAAAAACACATCATGTCCATACACAAGAAAGTGCTAAGCAAAAAAAATTATTGATGTTTGTTGCAATCCTCTACAATCAGGTCCTCTTGTACTGCTGTACTATGAAAGATAAATAACAAAAAATCATTCGCTTGAAAAATTGAACTGCTAAGGGATAGCTACTAGAAGGGCATCTGACAGTAAAACAATGCCTCAGTATTACCCCCAGCTGGGTTACTTACATGTGTGTATGTGTGTATGTATGGAGGTCGTTTCTGTGACTCTTTGCTTTGACATTCCTTGGTAGTTGTAAAGGAGCATCCCTGTTGCACAAGTGGTGTCATTCGTTTCCAGTCTTCTGTGAAAACATGTCCGACCACTGAAAATTATTAACTTTCTTGAAAACAGGTGGGAACCGGTAGCCAGGAAAGTTATCTGGCTATAGATAATCTCCCTCAAAGAATTCCATCTGAGCCACCCAAACATGGAAAAAAAAAGTAGGTGTCAAAGCCATGATGGTGATGATGATGTTTATAATGATGATGATGATGATGATGATGATAATGATGATGATGATGATGATGATGTTTATGATGATGATAATGATGATGATGTTTATGATGATGATGATGATGATGATGATGATTTAATCATTTAATCAGCCTACCATAATATAAAAACACCTGGCACTTCGCACCTCTGGCAGAGTCCATTTTGTGGCAAGAGTTCTGACCAGTTCTTTTGATCTGAAGCTAACTTTCTCACAATCAATCTCAGTGACTCTGTAAAAGGTCACAAGTACTTCAATCTCCCAAGTAAAAACAAAAAAAAAAGAAAGAAAAAGAAAAAGAAAAGCAAAAACAGAAATAAAGTAAAAAAAAAAAAGGTTGGGGTGAAACAAACCTCGACAAAAATAATTATCTTTTCTTGACTGAATCAATGCTTCATTAAAGATTCTTTCTGTTAAACTTAATTGTCTGAACTTTAACCAAATCCTAGATATTTGAAGCATTATATAGTAGACACAGACTTGGATATTTAAGGCTTATTGCATATTGTTTGTGCAAGAGTACCTTATCTTTAGAGCACTGTTGTTGCACTGAGCTTATTGTCTTATCTTTAAGCTACATTGATATTGCCAAAGTTATTGATTCAAATTCTGTGTAAGAATTGATGTTCCAGATACTGCTTTTCCATTTCTTCTTCTTCTTCTTCTTCTTCTTCTTCTTCTTCTTCTTCTTCTTCTTCTTCTTCTTCTTCTTCTTCTTCTTCTTCTTCTTCTTCTTCTTCTTCTTCTTCTTCTTCTTCTTTCTTTCTTTCTTTCTTTCTTTATTTATTTATTTACTTATTTTGAAGTCTGCAGCAAAAATTAATTTAAGCTTTTACTGCATCCAGTGTAAATGGAAGGAGATAGTATTTAATCAGTTTTTATCAGTTTAGTTGAGAAAACCAACTTGTACACACAAATTCTATATTTCATTGTTTTACTGTTGCTGCTGCAGTTGTTGTTGTTGTTTTTCTTTTATCTACTTATTCAAATCATTCATTAACAACTTCACTGCCAGTCAACATCAATTTTGAATTTGTTGTTGTTGCTGTTGTTTAACCCCAGATCAGCTCTGATTAAGAAGATCTAGATGCAAACCCATTACATCCAAGACCAAAAACTCATTTAAAAAAATTTCATTATTATTATTATTATTATTATTATTATTATTGCCTTTGCACAGCTTCTAACGCTAGAGATGTACTATGGTGTCAGCTGTTCACTACCAGTGAACTAAGGTAACACCTCTTATTTTCCGAGCACCTTCTGGAGTATTCAAGCGGGTCCAAGCAATGCTGTTTTCCACAAGTGCTCCACTCTTATTGCAGCCCTTATTTGATCCATGTACTTCTCAGGATTTTTGATCACTGTTCCCAGGGCTCCAATAATTATTGGTACTACTGCTACCTTTTGCATCGACCATAATTGCCCAACTTCCCAAGCTAACCTGTCATACCTCTCAACTCTGAAATGTGGAATAGATAAAGCGAGTGCCAACTGATGAAGGGAATGTTCTTTATGTTGCCTGTCTCATTTCTCTGTTTGTTTGTTCCTTTCATTGTTCGAAAAAGTTCATTTTCTATGTTTTTGTTTTTAATATTCTTGTTTCTCATTTTGTCTACGTTTTTTTTTTTATGTCCTGTACCCATATATGCATGTATATATACATATATATGTAGCTATGTACATATCATCATCATTTAACGTCTGCTTTCCATGATGGCATGGGTTGTACGATTTGACTGAGGACTGGCGGACCAGATGGTTGCACCAGGCTCCAGTCTGTTCTGGCAGATTATATGTATCTATATATGCATATGTTTATATATTAATAGTTATCGCCATACTAATATGGTAGTCTATAAATATAAGACTAAAGCTGTTGCTGATTAGCTCCAAGAGGCAATCGCCTCTAGCTAGCTATATGACACACGAAACTGCGTCCATTACAACCTTCGAACAGGAGAGGTCAGCCGCTTCACCTTGCTAGTCAGACATCTGCAGACATGTTTCAGGGTTGTTGCCCTTTATCAATGCAGCGTAGTCAGACCCGCAGGTGTCGCTACTGACCGTCTGTTCGAAGGTTGTAATGGACGCAGTTTCGTGTGTCATATAGCTAGCTAGAGGTGATTGCCTCTTGGAGCTAATCAGTGACAGCTTTAGTCTTATATTTATAGACTACCATATTAGTATGGCGATAACTATTAATATCCAGTAACGCTGCCGTAATCTCCTTTAGAGAGACTTAGTAATTTTAATATTTCTATTATTGAAAACAAGTGGATGCATTCCACTGTAACTAGGTAAATAAAATCTTCGAACAGACGGTCAGTAGCGACACCTGCGGGTCTGACTATGCTGCATTGATAAAGGGCAACAACCCTGAAACATGTCTGCAGATGTCTGACTAGCAAGGTGAAGCGGCTGACCTCCCCTGTTCGAAGGTTGTAATGGACGCAGGTTCGTGTGTCATATAGCTAGCTAGAGGCGATTGCCTCTTGGAGCTAATCAGCAACAGCTTTAGTCTTATATTTATAGACTACCATATTAGTATGGCGATAACTATTAATATCCAGTAATGCTGTCATAATCTCCTTTAGAGAGACTTAGTAATTTTAATATTTCTATTGTTTATATATTATTTATATTATATATAATATATCACCTTCACCTTGATCACCTTGACTGACCAGTCCGTTAGGCGTCCATTTGACAGCACTGGTCACAGCACGCTGTCCACTCCTCTCTGGATCACGCCTTTCTCATCTACGTGATCCCAATCGTCCTCCTGAAATCGTAACTCCACCGTGGGTGGTCTTTTCCGCTCGCGTGGGTACCACTTGACAACTGCATGCGTCCACCGATTATATATATATATATATATATAGATATACATACCAAATCCACTCACAAGACTTGGGTCAGCTTGAGGCTATAGTAGAAAACACTTGCCCAAAGACCCACCCAGAGAGAATGAAATTGAAACCATGTGGTTGAGAAGCAAACTTCTTACCACACAGCCACACCTGCACCTATAAACAAAATGACTTTGCAAAGTGTTGTTGCTGTTGTTTAGCATCCTTTTGTGCCTTGTTTGTGTCAGGTTCGATGACAGATGGACCACATATACTATTAATTATAGGTTATATATGTGGCGTTCTTCCATTAATATATCAGCTCCAAAGTAAAGAAAAAAAAAGTGGTGGTGGTGGTGCTGATGGTCGTGGTGGTGCTGCTGATGCTACCACTTCTGCTGCTGCAGCTGTGGTTAAGGTGGTTGTTGTTTTCTGAAGTGATAGTAGTCTGGAAATAAAAGTGACTTAAATCTTATTTTCTCCCCGTGTAAGTGTTTGTCAGTATGGACTTGAATGTGATGATGTATGAAGAGATTTATCAATAAAGTCATTCAGATAGTATCTATATCTATATCAATATACAGACAGAAGGAACTGCTTGGTGAAATTAATAGGTACTTGTCACTTTTTATGATGTGTTGTGTGTGTATATGTGTGTATATATTTGTGTGTGTGTGTATGTGCATATGCATTCATATATTTAGTTATTTGCTGTTATATATACATATCCATTTTCTGTACATATGAGTGTGCATCAATCTATCTATCTGTGTGTATGAATGCATACTCGCATACACACATACACATGCGCACACTCATATAATAACCACATATTTGTTTGTTCCTTGCTACTTATGTATGCCTGTAAATAGACACTTATATTAGCTTGTATGCATCTCTTTCTCTTCTCTCCCACTCTGCATATATGTGTGTATGTGTGTTTGTGTGTGTGTGTGTTTGTGTGTGTGTGTATTTATGTGTGTTTGTGCGTGTGTGTGTGTGTGTGTGTGTGTAACATAATGTACTGTTCCGTGATAGAAAATTCAACTAAAATGTATACTGGTGGGAGATAAATATAATTTATTATATATATATATGTGTGTGTGTGTATATATGCATATATTTGTGTGTGTATGTGTGCGTGTGTGTGCAAGTGTGTGTGTGTGCATGCGCACGTGTGTGTGTATGGCATACATGTATATGGTATGTGTATGTGCCTACATGTATAATTTCATACTCTTTTCTTACCGCCTCTCACCATGTACATATAGGAGTGTATGACAGGTATTCTGCTGTATTATATTTCTATGCACATACATCATATCAAAAAGTAATAATAAAAAAATTCTATTTCGTTTTTGTTTACAGGAATTATCATTGAACTCCTTTGAAATACAAGTGACACACTTTGATTTCGGATTCTTCTGAGGTATGTCAACCATTTCTATTAGTATCAACTTTATGTCTGTCATCTGTTTGGCTTCATCTGTAAGAGTTCAAGAAAAATCAATGATGAATTTCATTTTTGTCTCAAAGTCATAATTCTTCAAAAACCAATTCCAGCATCACTGATTATATTGGTAAAGTCCTTGTGAAGCTCATCTTCATGTTGTTTCCCAGTTTAGAATTATGAATGAAATGCTCTCAATTATTATAACACTGCTGCAGATCAGTAAATATTAATGGTTGTTGATTAATTGCCATGAAAGGTTGTTGAGTGGTTTACATCAATGGTTAGTGCCAATAGTTACAAGGTTATTAATTTGTTACCATAAAGAGCTATAGACAAGTTAACATCAATGGTTATTGCCAATGGCTGAAGGGGTGGTTAGCATCAATGGTTGTAAACTGGTAAAATGGTTGTTGATGTGTTACCATAAATAATCTCAGACTGGTAAACACAAATGGTTAGTACCAATGACTGTTGAGTGATAATGCTGTGTTTAGTGTCAGTAGCAAATGTAGAGTGGTCATCTTTAGAGATTCTTTACTGAGGCTGCAGATAGACCAATTGTAGCAGGGTCAGTGGCAATCGTTGTGAGGTGACGGTCAGTGCATCTGGTTGGTTTGGGAGTGTTCTGTAAAAGTGGTTGACCATGGAATGGTGAAAATTAATAGTTTATTATGGTTGCTGTCATTGTTGTTGTTTAAATTGGATTTAACCCTTTTGTTACCATATTTCTGTTGAGATGCTCTGTGTTTCTTTCAATTAATTTTAAATATAACAAAGAATTAGTAAAATAATTTAGTTTATCATTAAGCTAGTGTTAGGAGCATAAATTGTGACTAAGGTTTGGTGGAAGATTTTAATTCAGAACTTTTGAAAATAAGACATTTGTACTATAGAGCCAGAGGTGGTTTCAGGCAGGTTGGTATCAAAAGGGTTAAGTAGATCTATGGTCAATAGATATTTGAACAATGACCATTACATTTCCTTTTCGATGACCGGTGTATCGCCAGAACACATTGTCCAGTATGTTATTTTTAATAGGTGCAGGCATGATCATGTGGTAAAAAATTTGCTTACTAATGACATGATTCTGGGTTCAGTCCCACAGTGTGGCACCTTGGGCAAGTGTTTTCTTCTACAGACTCAGGCTGACCAACGCCTTGTGTGTGGATTTGGTGGATGGGAGCTGAAAGAAGCCAATCATATATATACAGATATATATGCATGTTGGAAGCACTCTGTCGGTTACGACGACGAGGGTTCCAGTTGATCCGAATCAACGGAACAGCCTGCTCGTGAAATTAACGTGTAAGTGGCTGAGCACTCCACAGACACGTGTACCCTTAACGTAGTTCTCGGGGATATTCAGCGTGACACAGAGAGTGACAAGGCCGGCTCTTTGAAATACAGGTACAACAGAAACAGGAAGGAAGAGTGAGAGAAAGTTGTGGTGAAAGTGTACAGCAAGGATCACCACCATCCCCTGCCGGAGCCTCGTGGAGCTTTAGGTGTTTTCGCTCAATAAACACTCACAACGCCCGGTCTGGGAAGCGAAACCGCGATCCTATGACCGCGAGTCCGCTGCCCTAACCACTGGGCCATTGCGCCTCCACTATATGCATGTTATATATAGCAATACCTGTGATGACACAGCTTCCAAGCTGTATCAGCCCAAGTCAACAGTATTTCCTTTGGATAGACAACATCAGTGATGTAGAGAAAGGAGACATGCACAGATGATTACCTACTGGCTTTTGTCAATCTTGCCCAGGACCCGACATCCATGTAAAGATGCATGGTGAAACTTGAATACTGAAGGCCATTTGATATTCACATCAAGAAACACTTAGCAAATACTAGAAGTATGATGCCATTAACAAGCTACTTATTAATTAAAAGAGAGCAGTTTTATTTTAATGACAATTGATTTCCTTTACAGACGTTGTGATTTTTCAATTATTTTCTGCTCTCATTCTTAATGTTCCACATGATTTATTGAATGAAGAATTAAATTGGGTGGCAG
>NC_043011.1:30009422-30079422 GCF_006345805.1 Octopus sinensis | reverse complement strand
TGGCAACAAGTTAAAGAATAAAAGAATATGTATATATATTGTATGGTGAATCTGTTCACCCTGCCCAGTGATTGGCTAAGTGAACTATACTAGTATAAATGAGCATGTGCAGAACAGTCTGAGAAGAGTGTCATATATGCAGTCATAGTGTACAGGTCGTAGGAATTATTGAATAGAGATTTCATGGAATGCTTGTTGAAGATACACAGTTGGAGAGTAATAAGAGGACATCAGGAATGTTTAATATTATAACAGTTCAGAGATAACAGTGACATTGAGAAGTCATATGTCATATCAATATATATACTTATATATACACATACATACATACATACATACTACATACATACATACATACATACATACATATATATATATATATATATATATATATATATATATATATCTATATATATATATATATATATATACAGATATAGATATATATATGATAGACTTCCTTCAGTTTCTATCTACCAAATCCACTTAGAAAGCTTTGGTCAACCTGGGGCTATAGCAGAAAACACCTGTCCAAGGTGCCATGAAATGGGACTGAACCTGGAAACAAACTTTTTGGCACACTGCCATGCCTGCACCTAATATATATTTTTGAAAAAACCATACACATAAACTTCGTTTTGGGATTTGGTTTGCAAGATTCTTTATGTGAGTTTGTGTGTTGAAGCATATTTTGTTGTGTCTGGGGAGAGTCATTCTCTTTTAGAGCCTTATTATTTAACACACTCAAAAGTAAAGTTCCACTCATTTACTTATTTTGTCCTAAAATTTATGTCGCGTCTTGCAACTTTTTCAATAGTCATTGGATCTCTCCGTTATCCAAGCTGTGTTCTTTTTTTTTCTCATGTGTATGCACACACACACACACACACATTAACTCACACAGATGTGCACAGACAAAAAGAACACAGCTCAGATAATGAACAGAACCAACGACTATTGAAAATATTGCAAGATGCAACGAAAATTTAGGGAAAAATAAATAAGTAAATGGGTGGAAATTGAACTGGTGAATGTGTTAAATAATAAGGCACTAAAAGAGAATGATTCTCCCCAGACACAACAATATATACACATAAGGTTTCAGTATTTAATTGAACACTAATTATTAATGAATATTTTAGATGCAAACTAATTTATATTTTCTATGCTAAAGAGGTGAGATTAATAATTCACAAGTTGGCAGATATTAATCTGTTTGCACCATCTTGACTTTGATTTATCATTAGTGTGGTGTTACCATAGTTTAAAACAAAGGTTTTCTGTGTTTTGGGTTTATCAAAATTTATTTTCTGGTGCACTGAAGATCAAATACAAAAATATTCTTTTCTTTTCTACTCTAGGCACAAGGCCCGAAATTTTTTGGGAGGGAGGGCAGTCAATTAGATGAACTCCAGTATGCAACTGGTACTTAATTTATCGGCACCGAAAGGATGAAAGGCAAAGTCTACCTCAGTGGAATTTGAACTCAGAATGTAAAGATAGACATAATTCTGCTAAGCATTTCGCCCAGCGTGCTAACATTTCTACCAGCTCAACGCCTTCAAATACAAAAATATTACTTTTGCACTTTGCATGGAAAATTAAAATATTATGTTTTGAAGTAAAAAAAAAAAATTAGAAAGAATATACAGGATACCATTGTTTTCTTTGTTTTATTAATCATGTGGAAGATGGCAGAAACGTTAGCACACCGGGCGAAATGCTTAGTGGTATTTCGTCTGCCACTACGTTCTGAGTTCAAATTCTGCTGAGGTCGACTTTGCCTTTCATCCTTTCGGGGTTGATTAAATAAGTACCAGTTATGCACTGGGGTCGATATAATTGACTTAATTCATTTGTCTGTCCTTGTTTGTCCCCTCTGTGTTTAGCCCCTTGTGGGCAGTAAAGAAATAAAAAAAACTAATCATGTTCTTCACAATCAGTGAACTGAAGGAATTTTTTCAGGACAAAAGTGCTTAGCAGCATATCATCTGGCTCTTCACATTCTGTGTTCAAATCCTGATGAGGTCAACTTCACCTTTCAGCCTTGTAGGATTGGTAAAGTTTGATGTAAGCAGCTTCCAATCTTCTCAAAATTGCTGGCCTTCTGCCTGAATTAGAAAAAAACTAACCATATTCTTCAGTCATTTTTGTGTGATTCTATGATAATCACAATCTTATTTCTGCTTCAAGGCATTTGATAGTTTCCCTATTTTGCATTTAATGTTGATCAGTGAAGAAAATCCTAATTCACACAAATTTAGTGGTGAAAATGGAATCGAAATAGGCAAAGCTTATTTTTTTCAGTAACCGAAATGATAGTCTTCTCTGATGGAAAGCCAACACTTTTCAAGAGACAGTTCCTCATATTTGAATTTTGGTTTAAGATTATTGGATATAACATCCCATTCTTTAGATTTGGATTATTTCAAACATAAATTGAACTTCCATGAAAGGTTTGCGATCTAGTTATTTGGCTCAATACTTAATAATGAAAAATAAGCTCGATTCTTCTTCTAGAGTTGTCAAACACTCAACTGTGACAGGAGTAATTTCCTTTATATGGTTCTACTTACCAAAAGAAACATTCAAAATTGCCATTTCTAGCTTTCTTTTCCCAAATTATTATTTTCTTCTGAAACATTGATAGTTTCTTTGGAGATGAAAGGTTATTTTTATGTTTAACTTGCATACTTTCAGTCAGGTTGTTAAAGTGCTGGAATTTACTTGTCAAATATTTCGGGTTAGAAATCCAAAATTCACATTGAAGATATCCACAAAATTGTTTTCGTTTTATGTCTTCAAAGGATGCAAGAAACTCTTTCCAGAGTTCCTACTCATGGCAGAATGCCCCACCTCCTTTGACAAGTCATACCATTGCAGTGTGTAAAATCCACTTCAATACAAATTGTCTCAAACAAAGGGATCTTTAATGGTCTTTTTAATAAAATTAACCATGTTGACAACTTGATCAAAAACTTGTCTCCATTCAACTCCTACTGATTTGGCAATCAAGAACTCTCTGTGTAAAACACAGTTAGTTGAAATAACATTGGAATTTTGCTATTTTGCCAAGTGTTGTAACCCCTTTTATGTATTTTACCATAGAAGGAGCTCCATCACTACAACTACTGCCATTACATGATTGCTATTAGAAGTCACATTCCCCAAAGTAGTTATTTCAAATATGAAAAATGTCTTCACCGTTTATACTACCTGGCATTTATTTGATTTTAAAAAAGCACTATTCGATCTGCATTAACAAAACAAACGAATGTCCGAAGCTACATTTTATTGGAAAAATCTGTTGACTCATCAATTTGCAAAGCAAAATTTGAATGATGGAGTTTATCATGGCATACAATTTCTTCAATGTCAGCAAATAATTCCAAATTACACATACAAACTGTATCATTTGAAATAGGACTTTTACTTATTTCATCTACTCAATCTCATTGCATCACCTTACAGTGATCTTGCATGCAGGTAAAACAAAGGACTCTCCAAAATATGAGACTCCATTTTTATTGAGAATCATTTCAGATATTTTTAAAAAGGCAATTTGTGCTTCTTCAGAAATAGTTTACTCTCTCTTTTACTCTTTTACTTGTTTCAGTCATTTGACTGCAGCCATGCTGGAGCACTGCCTTTTAGTCAAGTAAATCAACACCAGGACTTATTCTTTGTAAGCCTAGTACTTATTCTATAGATCTCTTTGCTGAACCGCTAAGTTACAGGAATGCAAACACACCAGCATCAGTTGTCAAGCGATTTTGGGGAGACAAACACACACACACACATATATATACATATATATACGATGGGCTTCTTTCAGTTTCCGTCTACCAAATCCACTCACCAGGCTTTGGTCGGCCCAAGGCTATAGTAGAAGACACTTGTCCAAAGGTTCCACGCAGTGGGACTGAACCTGGAACCACGTGATTCATAAGCAAGCTACATACCACACAGCCACTCCTGTTTTTTTAATACTATTAAAAATATTTGATTATGTTCTGATAACTCTTTAAAACAATGTGAATATTTTCTTTGAAAATAATGTTTGCTTTTGAAAAGTTTCTTTCCAACTTGTTATGAAGCTGGGATTTGTTTCATGCCCATATTACAAAACATTGTGGTGAAGGTTGGTGGTCATTTCCAGTTCAAGAAAAAACAAACTTTAAATGACTGTCATTGTATTGCAGATTAGATTCTAAACATTATGAATTATTAGCATTTGATTCATGATGCTTATCAGATTCACCCTTTTCTTATTTAGGCTGGATGGTTTGACAGGAGCTGGCTAACTGGAGAGCTGTTCAGGCTCCAATAATCTGATTCAGCATGGTTTCTATGGCTGGCTGCCCTTCCTAGTGCCCTTCTTGTGCCCTTCCTCGTACCAACAACTTTACAGAGTTTGATAGGTGTTTTTTACATGCCACCGGAATTAGTGCATTTCATGTGGCACTGGCACATGGGCATTTTCTGTGGCACCAGTACCTGCAAGACAAAGACCTCTCGACTGGGAGATGGCATGGGGGACATGACCATAAAGGACATGACTGTATATATGGATGGCCACGATCTTACTTAGCTTGACATGTTTTCTCAAGCACTTATCTACCTATGTTCAGACACAGATATTAAGAATGGTTGCATTCAGTGCATGACAATTTTACAGTTCAGATTTCAGCTCTTATTGGTAACCATATTATACTCTTACCATTGCTTCATTGCAAAGGGGTCTGTACAGTCTGATTATGTATGCAGCATTTACAAGGTGTATCTAAGGATTGCATTTATAGTGTGATGTCATTTAATTACTGAATACTGAAGGATGTGGAACAGATATGATAGAAGAATATCAAATTCACATGCATGTTCTTTTCTCTCATTAGCATGAGTGGCTGTGTGGTAAGTAGCTTGCTTACCAACCACATGGTTCCGGGTTCATTCCCACTGTGTGGCATCTTGGGTAAGTGTCTTCTACTATTGCCTCGAGCTGACCAAAGCCTTGTGAGTGGATTTGGTAGACAGAAACTGAAAGAAGTCCATCGTATATATATATATATATGTGTGTGTGTGTGTGTGTGTGTCTATGTTTGTGTGTCTGTGTTTGTCCCCTCAACATCGCTTGACAACTGATGATGGTGTGTTTACATCCCTGTGACTTAGCAGTTCAGCAAAAGAGACCGATAGAATAAGTACTAGGCTTCCAAAGTATAAGTCCTGGGGTCGATTTGCTCGACTAAAGGCGGTGCTCCAGCATGGCCGCACTCAAATGACTGAAACAAGTATAATAGTAAAAGATATATATATTTTTATATATATATATACATATATATATATATATATATATATATATATATATATATATATATATATATATATATATATATATATATATATATATTTATACGTGTGTGTGTGTGTATGTAAAATGACATCCTCACATGTTTGCATATATGACTACTTTCCGTCTGTAACTATTAGACAGAGTTGAAGTAAAGAAGGAAAGATATTAAAGAAAATGACAAATATTGCTACAGAGAGAAAAAGAAAATTGAGGATGAAAGTGAGAGGTAGATAAGAGTATGGGAGTGGGAGGAGTAACAGGAGACAGACAGTAATTAATGAGGATACACAGATAGGAGAGAGGAAGTGTAGCGAAAGCTAAAAAGAGAGAGAAAGAGAGAAAGAAATTTGAAAGTGGAATGCTGGGAAGGTCAAAGTAAGAACTAGGTTTAAACAGTAAGAGAGATATATAAAGAGAAAGTGAGAGTATTAGAGAGAGAGAGAGAAAGAGAGAGTGAAGAAAAAATAGGAATATAAAACAGATTTTGACATCACTGTGTCTCATTTCATAGTCTCTTTACCCCTCTCTGCGTATCTTTCTGAAGTGTTTTTGAAGTGTACCTTATGCCATGTTTAATTAAAAATCTTCCTGTGCAATATCTGAAGAATGAGATTTCTTTTAGTGTGTTGTTATAATGTCAGTTTCATTTTCTCTAAAGATTCGTACAGGAGATGTAAGGTCTTTTGTGTATATGTATATAATTATGCATGTGTATATGTATATATATGTGTGTGTGTGTATATATATATATATGGGACAAGAACGCAAAACATCCAGACAGTTAGGAGATACAAAAATGGGATGACAAAACATCCAGATAGACGATACAAAGAAAACAAGGACGGGTCATTTTGGATTTTTCTTTCTTCAGTCGAGTTCCAGATTATCTTTGCAATTTCAGCTGGTTATTGCTCCAATCTGGCCAGCCCCAAGGAAAAACTAAGCTAAGGGCATTAGATTCCTTGGAAGAAAGCAGCGAATGTATACCAAAACAAGGACAGAAGAAAAATGGAGAATGTTACACAAATACAAATAACAGGACATAACGACCCCAGGAATTATTCTTCGTAAGCCTAATACTTATTCTATCAGTCCCTTTTACTGAACCGCTAAGTTACAGGGACCTAAACACACCAGCATCGGTTGTCAAGCAATGTTGGGGGACAAACACAGATACACAACATATACACACACATACATACATATATATATATATATATATATTATATATATATAGAGAGAGAGAGAGAGAGAGAGAGAGAGGGAGAGAATTCACAAAAAAAACTAAAGACAAAGACAGGTGGTGTAGACAACAAACAGATGTATTAGTTTAATGCTTGGGAAGTGAAAAGGTCTTTAACGTTTCCACAGAAAGGAACTCAGAAAGAAACAAGGAGAGAAAATAAAGAATGTGTTGTGGCTAACGATCCATCATATATACGACAGGCTTCTTTCAGTTTTTGTCTACCAAATCCACTCACAAGGCTTTGGTAAGCTTGAGACTATAGTAGAAGACACTTGGCCAAGGTGCCACGCAGCGGGACTGAACCCGGAACCATGTGTTTGGTAAGCAAGCTACTTACCACACAGCCACCATGTTTTCTTTCCTTTTCCTTCTTCCCTTTGTTTGTGCTGTATGCTCTTGTTTTTTATTCTGATGAATCTCCATTGCCTTTTCAATTGTCCTATGAAGATGAAGAACTTTATTCTTGCATTTATCTATAGACAGCATTTTGGTAATTGATCTGAAATGGCCGTAAGATATGATACATCACCATTTTGTTATGTCATGCTTTGTATTAAAAAAATAACCTATAAATGTGGTCTAATCAATGTGTTTGTTAATCTGTGGTTTTCTCCATTTTCTAATTAGTTGCATATATATATATATATAAAGGCAAAATGAAAGTTGGTGAAGGACTTAAGCTGTAGCACTGTCATAAATATTTGCAATTTACAACAATATAAGAAGTTTACTTCCCAGCAATTTGTTTCAGGTTCAGTCCTACACTGTGGCACCTTGAACAAATGTATTCTACTATAGCTCTTGACTGAGTAAAGCTTTGTAAATACATTTGGTAGATGGAAACTGAAAGAAGCCTATTATATTTGCATATATTTATGTGCATTTATATATGTGTATATGTGCATGTGTGTGTCTCCTTGTGCTGATGTCACAAGATAGTTGTAAATGAGTGTCACTGTCATACAAGCAGTGTCATTCATTTCTAATATTTTGCTAAAGAAAATATGTCTTGCAATGGGGGAATAGTATCTTCCTTTGAATCAGGTGATAATTGAAACAGGAAGTGGGGGTCAGGCTGCAGAAAGGTGCTTCTTTGATAGACAACCCATGCAAGCATGGAAAAGGGAATAGGTGTGTTTTGAGCATAGAAAAGTGAACATAGGCTTACAACAAATAGGTTCTGGGGTCGATTTCTTTGACTAAAAAAGAAAACTTTTAAAGGTGGTACTCCAGCATGGATACAATCAAATGACTAAAACAAGTAAAAGAATAAAAATATAAAATAGATTCCCCCATATGCACAATACACCTCACTGACAAACAAAGAGAAAGACAAACAACAAACACACACATGCAAACAAACACACACACACATGCACACACACGTTCACACACAGATGTACACACACACACATACACCCACACATGTGCACATACATGCATGTACACACACACAGATGTGCATATAGACACATGTACACATACTGACACATGTGCACACACACGTGCACACACATGCACACACACATGCTTACACACACCCACACGTGTACCCACACATGTGCACATACACACATGTGCACACACACTCACAAACACCCACACACTCACACACACACACACACACACACACACACACACACTCACACACACTCACACACACACACACATGCAAAAAAAAACCGATTTCCATAATCATTTCATTTGAATGTCTTGGGAAATGAATGTTGATTGAATGAGATTTTTAAAAGCTGTTGTTGAATGTTCTCTGTGGAATAATACCATCTCTTTGAATTCGGCTAAAATCAACTGAACTCTTGATTAATTCCAAAATATTTGCAAGAAGAAAAAAATTAGTATACATAATTTTATATACACAGTAACTTAGTTGCATAGACACCAAAGAGTATCGATTATTAACAATTTATTTTCATCAAAATACACTTTATATACTCAAATCAGAGTATTTGCCATGTACCACTTCCATGAGACTATGTATTGGGTTGTCCGGAAAGTTCGTGCCATTTTATTGTAGCTTACATGTTGACTTATTTTAGAATATGGTTGAGTCCATAAAATAGGATTTGACTACACCTCCATTTAGAGCAGAGTTTAAGCTATCTTTTCGTGGAAGAAGCTTTATGTTCCTATATGTTCCTTTATGTTCTGTAACCCTTTAAATGGAAAATAAGAAAGTTCATTTTCGGCACTTGATGCTTTGGGAACCAGACAAAAATTGCTGCAGCTCGGCTGGAATGTGTTACCCAACCCTCCATATTCACCAGATATTGCTCCTTCGGATTTCCACTTATTCAGGTCTCTACAGAATAGTCTTAATGGTAAAAATTTCAATTCCTTGGATGACATAAAAAGATACCTTGATGAATTCTTTGCCATGAAACCACTTTCAATTCCGGGAAGAGGGTATTTTCAAGTTAAAGGAAAGATGGAGATGCATTGTGCAAAAAAATATAATGGCAAGTATTTATTGACATTTTTCTTTCCTTTAAAAATTGGCACAAACTTTCCGGACAACCCAATATTGTATTTACCACTTATTGTTCGTTTGCGACTAAAAAGTGTCATGAAAAATGTAAGATGAAGGTAGTAATGGAAATATAAAAGCCATCGATGGGTATTGATTTGGTTTGTTAGTTATTGTTCTTTAGTTTGCATTGGCTATCATGGTCCAGACCAAACTGGAACCCAGCCTTTATATGAAACACTTTGTTTACACACTTTTCAAGACTCTTTGTATCCTTTGTCATAACTGAAATGGAGGAAAAAAACTTAGTTTTTCTATTTTTTTTCACTGGCTTCAAATATTGGACACTGGTCATTCTGAGACACTGCTTTCAAGAATTTTAGTTGATCATACTAACCTCATGCTTATCTTTTCACTCTTTTCATTATTTATCAGATAATAAAGTTACTTTTTGATAAAATAGTATGACTTGAAGCTATTGTACAAGGCATCAGCACTGACTCTTGCTCATGGTGCCATGCTGTGCAAACAAATCCATAACCATTTAGTGGTTATGGATTTGATTGCTGCCATTATTGTTGATGATGATGAGGGTTGTCGGGGTGGTATTGGTAAATTAAATGATTAATGGTGGATCCATGATCAGTAATTGGGAACCAATCACACACCCCATCCCTAGTTGAATCTTAGCTACACCCAATGGCTGAATGATATATGTGTGTTATTAGGATAGCAGATAATCTCCTGATTATCTCTCTATCTATTTATCTATTTACCTGTCTATTTGTTTGTCTATCTATCTATCTATCTATCTATACCTATCTATCTATCTATCTATCTATCTATCTATCTATCTATCTATCTATCTATCTATCTATCTTATTTCTTTACTGCTCACAAGGGGTTACACACAGAGAGGACAAAAAAGGACAGACAAGTGGATTAAGTCGACTATATCAACCCCAGTGCGTAACTAGTACTTATTTAATTGACCCCGAAAGGATGAAAGGTAAAGTCGACCTCAGCGGAATTTGAACTCAGAACATAACGGCAGACAAAATACCACTAAGCATTTTGCCCGGCATGCTAACGTTTCTGCCAGCTCGCTGCCTTCTATCTATCAATCTATCTAGACAGATAGATAGGTAGATAAATAGATAGATAGATAAATATATAGATAGATAGGTAGGTAGGTAGGTAGGTAGGTAGGTAGGCAGGCAGGCAGACACACAGACACACAGACAGACAGAAAGACAGACACACAGACAGATAGCTAGATTGATATTCACCAGCCATGCATCTTTCTGGTAAACCCCGTATTCATACAGCCACACATGCACCCATATATATGCCAATATATACATATGTCTATATATTATATACACATACTCAAGTCTGACTTCAACTTGACTTGTTACAAAACTGAACTCACATGACCAGTACCTGAGAGTAACATGAAATTGAATTAAATGAATCCTTTGCCTTAAGTGTGAGTGAGGGTGTGTGTATGTGTATGTGTGTGTGTGTGTGTGTGTGTGTGTGTGTGTGTATCGGTGTTAATTTTTACTTGAGTTTTCTATTTTTAATTCATTCTAAGAAATGTTTTCCTTTTCATAATCCTTTTGTTGTTGTTGTTGTTGATTAACTATTGGAATTTATGTAAAATAAGTCCACCATGAGATACTATTGGTGGGAATTTTAAGCCATTCACATAACCTGCTAACCATCTACAGGGAATCAACATGCTCTTCATTAATTAGAAAAAGCAATTACCATAATTGGGATTTTAGAGGCAAAATATATATGTGCCCTGACTAGCATTTTTGTGAAATTTAAACCACAAATTTTAAAATTCTTAGAATATTCGCAAAAGTTTTATAAATATTAAAGAAAAATGATAAATTTATCTTATTTTGAGAGTCATGGGAAAAAAAATTAATAAAATTAAGAGAATGAAAATTTAATAAAATTTTGAATTAAAGAAAAATTTAAATTATGCTTTTTTATTTAACCTAGCTTGATAAGCTGACTTTCAGATGATAAAATAAGCTAATTCTATAAAATATATAAAAATAAAATTCATAAATAAATTAATTATTTAAGTATTATAACTTTTTTAAAACAAAATTCGAAGGTTAGACTGTTGGAAGCATTTCAAATCAACATTTCTCCATTATTTAAATTATATAAAATGATGATGGACCACATTCATGTCAAGTTATAGTTTTGAAAGAGACAGCACCTAATTATTATTGAAGAGTATCCCAGTGCTATGAAGTCGTAAAAAAGGAGATTGGTTAACACTTATTTTGACAGAGATGGAAGAGACTGTTTTATAGCAGTCGATTTAGCTGTAAAAAGCTCTCTTTAAGAAAATCTGATGCCTGGTGGTTGATAATTTCAAACACCAAAAAGTAAGCAACAAATTTTGAACTGCAAAATATGGAAATATGTAATATCTTATTTGTCAATGTGACTAATTCTTATCTTATATGATCACTGTTCTGTGAGATTTCACGTGATTTTTGGCCAATAGAAAGTTAAAGTATAAACAGTGTTTGATTAGTATTCAGTCTTTGGACTGTTACTGACATGTATTGGTTACAGTTGCTCCTCTGCTTTTGAGCATATTGGACAGTAAGTTGACACCACTAGTTCCTGTTAGCTGCAGTTCCCTTTGCATTTGCTCATGTGATAATTTTCAGCCTTCCACTCTATTTTTTCCTCTCAAGTGGTGTCCATTTGGAAGCTGTTTTAGAATGGCATTGTTATCGTAAATGAAGTATGTGCTAGTTTTAATTTGTTCTGTAATGATTTCACTAAAGTGATTTTGTGTTAGCTCTCTTTAGACTGTCTTTATTGGTTATTTGGTCTTGCCAGTATGTTCTCAGAATCATTCTCTAGGTAAATGCTTAGAGATAAACTTTTTATAACATGGTATTGTTTGGAGATTTATTTATTTTGTCAAAGTCTATTACGTGTCACCTAAAACCCTGTATAGTGCCAATGCTGACAGATGTCATAGGTTTGCTATCATTGGCTTCTGAGAAATGTCAAGTATTGTCTGAAATTTTAACATGATTTGAATAATTTGGATTAAATCATTTGTTAGTCTAAAAGCATTTTTTGTCTCTTCAGTTACTGATCTTTAAATATTCCTACATTCATGTTGATTACCATATTTTCCAGCATACAAGGTGAACTTTTCAGACCAAAATATACAACCAGAAAAAAGTAAGTCGACTTATTCTCTAAGACGACTTTGGAAGACAAAAACATCCACATAAAATGCAGCAGGATTTGGAAAGATAGTAACAAGGTTTAAATCAGGGACGTGCCACCTGGGTAGGCAAGGTAGGCAGTGCCTATTCTGAAGGAAATAGATCGATAGTAACATTTTCCTTTTATGGCAAAATATGCACCTGATTCAATAAAATTATGAAGATTACTCTGATTATTATGCATAAAATGCAAAATGCTTCATATTTTTGTAGATTAGGTAGGCTTAATATGCCCCTGCTTTTTGGTCTCAGTATTAAAACTATGCATAGATTCTTACAACAGCGTTTTCTTAACATGCTGAAAAGACAGAAGTAAATCTGCTTTCAACTCAGTTGCACGCTTGTGTTTCACTATTTTTTTTTGTTTTACTATATATGAAGGCACATGGCTCAGTGGTTAGAGCGTCGAGCTTATGATCGCGAGGTTGTGAGCTCAAATCCCAGACCGGGCTGCGTGTTGTGTTCTTGAGCAAGACACTTTATTTCACGTTGCTCCAGTTTGCTCAGCTGTAGAAATGGGTTGCGTCGTCACAGGTGCCAAGCTGTATTGGCCCTTGCCTTTTGGAGAGGGGAGGCCAGTATGCATGGGTGACTGCTGGTCTTCCATAAACAACCTTGCCCGGACTTGTGCCTGGGAGAGTAACTTTCTAGGTGCAATCCCATGGTCAATGTTGTGACCGAAGGGGATCTCAGACTCAGACTCTATAGACGTCACCAACTGCCTACTCTGAATAATTACTCATGGCACGTGTCCTAGTCTAAATGTTTACACTACATATTTGCACTATATACTACATCAACTCATATTCTAGAAAATATTGCATCTACTCACCTTGTCATTGTCTCCCTATTATGACTAACTGTTCCGCTTGGTGACTTCATTACTTCATCTTATTAAATACTTTTCACTCTTACTCTCCACATTCATTTATTCACTACAGTAAGTTAAACATTCAAACAAGCATTTAATTGAAAACCTTACAAAATGTTCTGGATGAAAAATTACATTTATTCTTTTCCTCATGGCAAAATAATTTATTCTACCGTGAAACAAAAAACAAAAAAAAAAAAATTTGTACTCATTGTCTTCAGACACAGACCATCACTACTTCCCTACAATTTTACTGTCTCACCTTAAAAGTTTCATAAATCTTTCTTATCATGAAGTAACCAAGATAACAGACATCATGAAAAATAAAACAACTTTCAATGAAACAAGAAGCCAAGTTTTCCAATCTGGTGGGGGAGACAGAAATAATAAAGTTGCAGATACAGCAGACCTCCATAACTACAATAGATCAACTTAAATTACAAATACTTTGACAAGTTGAAAGCAGAATATCTAAGCACGAAATCATTGAAAGGGAAATGTTGGATCATGAAAGTATCTTTGAAAACATTGAAGATTCTTTCTTTTCTCATGTATTTTTACACAAATTACAAAGCTGTCCTATAAGAAATAGAGAAAAATTACTTTATTTGCAGTTTGTCTAGGAATTATTGATGTATTTGGCCAATTCACTATAAATAGACAGAAAGTATCATGAATCATAGCATGAGAAAACACTGCCTGGGAGATATTCCCAGGTACACTTAAAACATAATGTGGCTACTAAAAGTTATCAGTGGTCATGGAATTGAATTTCGGTTTAAAACATTGTTGTGAGATCCATTTAAATTTTGGTTAATTCTATCATCGTTGTTTTTACTTTCCAGTATCATCAAATGAACAAAAATCCCTTGGTGGTTTCCATGACAAGCACAGTGAACTCTTTCACTGCCAAATGGTCGGCGTGATCCCACTTCAAAAGAAGTTAATCTCAGCTGCTCTTTGGACCTCTTATTTTATCGTGATATCAGTTCTGGAATTTCATACGTTTTGCTTAGAAAAAAAATCACATTTCCTTCTAATTGTGTTGGAGCATAGTCTACCATGCAATTTCAGCAAGAAAAACATGCAAACTTTCAGAACTGATGTTACAAATGCATGATTAAATTTATTTCAGATTTATTTCCTTTTCGTAGTTTAATATGACTAAATTGTCTTTTTAAGCAACTGAAGACAGTAGCAGATTTTGATAAAAATGTAAATAGTTTTTCTCTTTTATTCATGATAAAATTTCTCAAAGCATTTTCTTATTCTTCTTTTTCAATATGTATGCGTGTGTATATATGTGTACGTGTGTGTGTGTTTGTGTGTCTGTGTTTATCTCCCATTATTGCTTGACAACCATGCTGGTGTGTTTACATCCCTGTGACTTAGCAGTTCAGCAAAAGTGACTGATAGAATAAGTACTAGACTTACAAAGAATAAGTCCTGGGGTCATTTTGTTCAACTAAAGGCAATGCTCCGGCAATGCTCCGGCAGTCAAATGACTGAAACAAATAAAAGAATAAAAGAATATATATATATATATATATATATATATATATATATGCATACACTGGCTCAGGAAGAAGATTTGCTTAGGGGTTGCAAACCAAGATCCCAAATATTTTTTACAAACAAGGTTTTATTGCTTTTGTTATTTCTTCTTGTTTTTTGTTCTTCGAAAAGAAATCTAACTTCAAGCTACTTTTTACTGATCACTTTTTACTCACTGTTTTCTAAACCCAAGAAAAGTAAGTAGAGGTACAAATTTTCATTTTGAAGCCCCACCCAAAATTTAGGATGGGTGCTTACACCCCTGCACTCTCTGTTCCCAGTTCCCATGTATGTGTTTGTCATCATCATCATCATCATCGTTTAGCGTCTGTTTTCCATGCTAGCATGGGTTGGACGGTTCTACTGGGGTCTGTGAAGCCAGAAGGCTTCATCAGGCCCAGTCAAATCTGGCAGTGTTTCTACGGCTGGATGCCCTTCCTAACGCCAACCACTCCGTGAGTGTAGTGGGTGCTTTTTATGTGCCACCCGCACTGGTGCCAGACAGAGCTGGCAAACGGCCACGAACGGATGGTGCTTTTTATGTGCCACCGGCACGAGGGCCAGGCGAGGCTGGCAACAGACATGAAACGGGGCGGTGCTGGCAACGGTCGCGAAACGGAAAGTTCTCTTACATGCCACCGGCACTGGTAACACATCTGCAATTTCCATTGATCGATTTCCATTGATCGATTTCGATTCTGATCGTCACTTGCCTCAACGGGTCTTCACAAGCAGAGTTTTGACATGCCACCGGCACTGGTAGCACATCCGCAATTTCCATTGATCGATTTCGATTCTGATCCTCACTTGCCTCATCACGTCTTCACAAGTAGAGTTTTATATATATATATATATATGTATATATATATATATACATATATATATATAAAAATTTTTTCTTATTGAGATAAAAAAACCAAGGCTGTGTAGATTTTAGAACATTCATAAATCTATTTATAAATGTTCTGAAATCTACACAGCTTTGGCTTTTTATCTCATTACAAAAAAATTTTATTTACATACGCTGATATATGACTTAAGTTGGACCCTTTATTCGCATAATCACTGAATCTGGAACTTAACAATGGTCTATCCATTGTTATATATATATAAATTCTGTAAATAATAGCATTTTGTATAAGCTTTAAGTTAATACAAAAAAATTATTATTATTTACAGAATTGTAAAAGTTGGCACCACTTATCAAATCATTGCAGAATGTGTGTGTGTGTGTTTGTTAATTGTTCAAAGCTGATTGTGATATTTACTTCTTAAAAAAGGGATATAACTCAAAGATTGACAGTGATAGAATTGTATAGACATCAGTAAAATGTGTACAAATCTGAATGTCAAGCGTGATGTAATTGCCTAAAACCCTTGAAGGTGGTGTCTGAGCATGTCTTTAGTCCAGATCCGGGACTAATACAAAAAGGAAATGCATAATTCAGGTTAAATTTGATGACACAGAAAGAAGTATTCTGTGCCATTATCCATATGAAGAGATTGGATTCTTTGCCAAAATAAGATAATATTTCTGCCATATTACAAATAAGTAATAATCAAACATTGCAAACAATATTTTATTCTGCTAAAATAAATCAAAATTTCTGAATTCGTCTTCAGAAAATGCTGCTTAGAATTATATCAAAATCAGTATTTTGAAAATAATGCTTGTACTTTTTTTGCTTGCTTATCCAATTTTGCCTTTGGACTGATGTATTAATTTGAACCAAAACTGTTAACTAAAATCTTAAATGAGGGATTTATCATAATTGTTTCTGATTATAGGCACAAGGCCAGAAATTTAGGTGGTGGTGGGTGTGGGGGTAGAAAGTAGAGTGTAGTTTATGCCATTGAACCCAGTACTTGATTGGTACTTTATTCCCCCCAACCCACCCACTCACCAAAAGAACAAAAATGAAGTTGACTTTGGTGGGATTTGAGCTCAGAATATAATGCGCTGAAAGAAATAACACAAAATGTTTTTTCGACACTGTGTCAGGATCCATCATGACATCGACAACATAATGATTGTTAGTTCACATTGATTTTTTAAAAATAAATATATGGATAATAGTCATGATCTATCACCTCACTTAACACAAACATCTTGTCCTTGGATTTAGCTGCTTCTACACTACGGCAACTATTCAGGCTAGACTTCTAGTAAAGAAAAAAAGAGAAGTGAAAACCAAAAGTGCATCAATAATAGACAGAATAAAACACAGAAAAGCCCTCCAGATAAGCAGTGAAATGCCACAATGAGGAAAGTGTGCAGAAATACCTCAGAAATAATATTGATGAATTTCAGGAAACATAGAAGTTTTGAAAGATGCAGTGTCTTGGCATTTCACAAATGACAGATGGTTGAGAACTATTTTTCATTGCTATATGACATCTAAGACACATACAAAATGAAGTTTTTCTTGCATCAAATGGAAAGGCCATGCGAGATGTACATTTAACAGTAAAATGTTTGGAGGAGGAAAATGTGTTTTAACCTTTATAAGAGCACTAGGCAGGTTTATTGCTCCACTTTCCTATGCAGATATGGCCTCAAAGAATTGATATGGTATCTAATATAAAGAAAAGCTACTTCTACTTAATGTTAGCTGACAGGCATATGTAGGAAATTGATTATAACCTCTAATGATTAGAAACCTTTCAGGGGTGATGGCTTACTGATGATATTCTCAAGAGTTCAAGCCTTGCGAAGAAGCCCCTGGGCAAGAAATGTAATTTTGTTCATTTAGTGAGCAACATTGCTGAAATTTCTCCTTTTACTTCATGGTCAAGTGGTTTCTTAAAGGAAAATCAATCAATCATAAATATAAATGTCTCCAATAACTGTCATTTTGCCAAAATTTGTGCAGTCTACTTTATCAAAGTATAACAAATCATCATCATCATCATCATCATTTTATGTTGGGTTTGATGGATATTTGAAAGTACAGGACAGCATCTCACCATTTACCATGATTCCTCGTCATCTCATTCATGAGGTACAGATCTCTGAGAGCAGCTTTCACCACCTTACCCCTAACTTTACTTCCACTTCTGCAATCTCCTTCCACTTGGATTGTTTGGCACATCTTCCTGCAATTACCATCCTTCATACACACCACATGTTCATAGCAGCTCTGTTTTCTCTCTTACACACTACACCTGATTCTCCTTATATCCAGTTCTTACTCACCTCAGCTCTGCTCCATCATTCATCTACACTAATTTACATTACACCACCAGTGAAACAGGGTCACCTCTTTCCTTTCCAGCCTTTGAACATCCTTTACATGTAAAGTCCATGTTTAGCTACAATGCAGTGTAACTGACAGAATGAATGAAATCACACCCCAATGAGTAATACATGTGGATAATGTGAAGATATTTTACAATTGATTTTGTCTACAATGTTGTAGTAGTACTATAACTATGGGAAACTATTTTTTAGTCTTTCAATACATAGTTACCATATTAATTTATGTATATCTGAGATTGCTTTCCAGATTTTTAGCTCTAAAAACTGTTTGCACATTATACAAAATAACCAAGCATTACCCATTTTCCTATTCTTAAGTGCTTGTCCAAGCTAACTGATGCATAGTGAAAGGCTAAAATCACTTCTAACAGAACCCATGGAAGTCTCATGGCCCTTTTTGTGATACAGTATCAGACATTAACATCTCCACACATGATAATAATATCGTGTCATTTCCTTCATGATTGTTGGCTAATTGCTTGAAAATCTTGTTTATTTTCTCAAGCATGTTTTCTTCTTCTAACCTGTTTTCATATCTGGTCCATTCGTAACATTCTTGCTAATCATCATCGTTCATATTTTGCCTTCATTCTTGATTGATAATTCTCATTCTTTTCCTTTTAACTCTTTGCTCTTCATCCTGTGACACTTTCTAGCTCTATTTTTTTTTCATTAATTTAATTACTTGCCTCCTGAGTTAACAGCGCTTCTTGTCATTCCTGATCCTCCCTAATAAGAATTAGGAATACAGAATTCCTAATTCTTATTTCTTCACTTTGCCCTTTTCCAAATCTTACCCTCTGTCCTCTCTACTTCTCTTGATTCGATTCTTGCTATCTTGCTCTTTGTTCATTGTCTACTGTAATATTCCAAACACCATTTTGGTAATAAAATAATCTAAGAAGCATTTAATATTATATTAAGTACTTTTTAAATGAATAAGTATGATATACCATTACGCAACTTCTAAGAATATAGTCAGTAACACAGTTATTAATATACAGATAGTTAGAAATACTTCATATCTAGGACATAACGTCACACACATTTTATGAGTAAGTTAACAACATGGTTATTAATATATAGATAATAGAATAGACAGATAGATGTTTCACTTTCATGACAATGATTTACTTTAAGATGCATGAATTAAATCATCAGGTAAATAGTGTGTGAGAGAGAGAGAGAGAGAGAGAGGGAGAGAGAGGAAGTCAAGCAAACACTACTGGCATGTGCACATATACACACTCACACACATGAATGCTAATGGCATGTGCACATACATTTATCCTCCATTCTATCATACAGACTTGCACACTGCAGCTAATTGTCATCAGTGTGTGTATGTACGTGTGTATGTGTGCACATCAATAGCATTTGTATGTTTGACAGAGCGTGTGTGTGTGTGTGTTCACATGTTAGTGGTGTTCATTTGAATCTCTCTCTCTACAACACACATAAGTTTACCATCTCCTTTCCATTACAGGTTTTTTTACACAACAGGAATCTACTGTTAACACTTTAATATAATAAATAGAATATATTTCATAAGTTCCTAAAACAATATCATACATGTGAACCCATAAAGTCATATTGTTCAAGGTTATTTACTATTTTACAAATACATCACAATGATTCTGAAGTAAAATGCAAAACTTAATGAAAATAGTAAAATTATGTATAATTAGTTTCTGCTCGTATATAGCTGTACACCTTCGTTTGCACATTTAGGCCTGATATGAGAAAATATTCCTTTTAAAAAGCCCCAATATTTGTTGATAACATAAAAGTGTTCTAACCATGGCCATCCAGTCAATATATTACTTAATATATATGCAATATCATTTAACATGTTAAAATCGTTGAATAAATGAGTGTGTATGTGAGTGTATATGAGTATGTGTGTGTGCATGTATGTGTGTCTTTGTGTGTGTGCACATGTGTGTGTACTTGCATGTGTGTGCATGTATGTTTGTGTGCATGTGTTTGTGCATGTGTATGTATGTGTTTGTGCATGAGTGTCTGTGTGCAAGTGTGTGTATGTGCATGTGTGAATGTGTGTGTGTCTGTGTGTGCGTGCATGCATGTGTGTAAGTGTGTGTGTCTGTGTGTGCGTGCATGCATGTGTGTAAGTGTGTGTATGCAGGCACGTGCATGCATATGTGTCTGTATGTATAATCACACATGCCAACAGTTTATATAAAAAAAAACTTTCTGTGATTTTATTAAGCAGTTCTAACATGACATCAAGCAATACATATTAGATAATTAGAAAAATTTTACCGCCTTCATTTCTCCACATCAACATTTAAAACACTTACCAAAGTTATTAAGCTAGCATTTTGGAAAATATATTTCTTGTTGAATAAAAAGAAAAGACATTCATTGCAAAAATTTGGACAAAAATATGATTATATATTTTAAAATTTATGAGAGATATATTCATGAATGAAGATGAATAGTTGTTTTATGACAAGAGTTAAACAAAATTAAAACAGCCAGATATATGTATATCTATCTATCTATCTTACATATACATATATATACATACATATATATATATATATATGTTAGAAGATGCTATAACAAGGAATCTCTGATGTTCAAAACTTTAGAAATTCAAAGACAATTAGAAAAAGACATTTGAAGTAAATTTGTCATTAGGTGTTGCATGATTCACTTATTTTGAAGCAATTATTTGCTCTATAGAAACGTTGTCTATTGGGCAAGCCTGCTGTAGTTCAGGCTTCCACTGCTAGAAGTCACTTGATGCAACCCTTCTGATCAGCGACATCAAGTGGAGTCATACTGCTTTGTGGTGTGTCTTTGCTTTGCAATGCTTCTCCCCTGTTTGTCAATTTTTGCAATGGGTGAAATGAAGGAACAGCATGCTTCCATGAAATTCTGTTTTCTGTTGGGGAAAACGGTGGCTGAAACAGTTGCCATGCTTCAAACAGCTTAAAAGAGTACTGCCATGAGCAAAGTACAAGTTTGCAAGTGGTTTTCACGCAAGTGGTTTTCACATTCAAGTGATTTTTTACACCTTAGAAAGACCAACCTCATTCAGGATGACCATCAACATCCCAAACAAAAAACAAAAAAATTCATGAACTGATCTTGGAGGAACTTTGCCAAGCAATTGACAAACTTGTTGATATGACTGGTGTATCCTGGAGCTCTTGCCAACGAATTTTGAGTGAGGAATTGTGAATGAAAAAAGTTGCAGCAACATTTGTGCTTCGCTTGCTCATGAAAGATCAAAAGCAGTCATGGCTGAATGTGCATCATGAACTGAAAGAACAGTTGCAAGTTTATTTTGCTACCTGTAACTCTTTTTCTGTTACCCCCAAATGAAAAAGGTCCTTTGCAGATGTGGAAGAGAACAAGAGAAAACAATGGAGGCATTAAAAAGCTTCACTTCACAAGAGTTCAAGAGTTCCAGGACTGCTTCAAACTATGGAAAACGCATCTGGAATGATGCCTTGCTTCAAATTTCACTTCACAAGAGTTCAAGAGTTCCAGGACTGCTTCAAACTATGGAAAACGCATCTGGAATGAAGCATTGCTTCAAATGGAGAATACTTTGAAGGTGATAAAAGTATAAACATGTAAAACTAAGTGAGTGAAATAATATTGCAAAATTCTAGTTTCTTTTGGGTACCCCCTCGTAAATCAGGAAAATCAAGTTATTATTTTTGCTTTACATTCCCCCCTTATTACTGCTTTCATTTTTAACTGTGTTGTTCTCCTCAGAAATAATCCTAAAAGAGTGTATCATACAAGAGGCATATTTCTGTAGTATGTTATTACTAAAAATTTGTCATACACATTATAAATGAGTGATTCATCATCATTTAATCATCACTGTTTCTTTTTTAACATCCATCTCTCCATGCTTGCATGGTTACTATGGAGTTTACTGAGGCAGGTTTCCTATGGCTGGATGCCTTCCTGTGGCAAACTCGTTTGTCCCCTCTGTGTGTAGCCCCTTGTGGGCAATAAAGAAATAAGAAACTGTGTGGAATACCATAAATGTGTGTGTGTGTGTTTGTGTCATTATGTTTGTCCCTCACACTACTTGAAAACCAGGACCGGATTGTTTATGTTCCTGTAATTTAGTGGTTTGAGGAAAAGACCAATAGATTAGGTAACAGACTTGAAAAAAGAAGACCCAGAAAGCACTGGTATTAGCACTGGTATCAGTTCAATTAAATCCTTCAAAGCAGTGCCCCAGTATCACCACAGTCTAGCTGAAACAAGTAAAAGATAAAAGATGCAATTTTTCTTTTGTGTATGTATATCTGGGATGAAATTGTGTAGTGGAAGCACTGGCTTAGTGGTTAGGATGTTGGACTCATAATCATAAGATTGTGGTTTCAATTCCTGGACTGGACAACGCATTGTGTTCTTGAGCAAGATACTTCATTTCATATTGCTCCAATCCTCTCAACTGGCAAAAATGATTAACCCTGTGACAGATCAGGTGGGGCATATATATAAGTCATGGAAACTGGGAAACCAGCCCTTATGAGTCAGTATGACTCGAGAAGTTAACTTTATTAAATTGTGTAATATGTCCTTCACATTTGAAGATAGTAGAACAGAGTTTGATAGAGAGTTAGCTGTTATTTCTTTCAGATTGAGCTACAATGTAGAGGGGGACTTTCGAATCTCAAATTGGATTGAGTAATCTTCATTTGCTATTGTTGTTGTTGTTGTTATAGTTTGTATTGTTGTTTAGCCCCATTTGAGTCCTGATTGTGTTGACCTATAATCAAAGCTATTCCTTCCATGGCTATCCTGTTTTGTTTTCAACCAAGATCTAACTAGCTTTACATTATCCAATATGTCCTTCCTATTTTAAGACAATACAGAATTGCTTGAAGGTGATTTGGTTGCTATTTCTTACATGCTGTGTAACCACATAGAGGCTTGCTCATTAGTTTGAATTGACTTCCAGATTTACTGCTGTTGTTTAACCCCAGGCCGCTCCCTAGTGCACTGGTCTTTGGTTTCAACATGGCCATGCTGTTTTGTATTCAGGTTTAACAAATCTAGGATTACATTTTCCAATATACCCTTCTTTTGTTAAGAAAATAGGGAAATTTTGTTGCTATGTCTGGCAGGTTGAATGACCTTATAAGTGAACACTGTCAATGGCTCAAGTTGTCATTGTTTCAAACTGATTTCAAGAAACAAACACAGACACCGTTTATATACCAATTATTTGGAAAGAAAATGTCTGTCTTTATGTGTGCATGTAAGAGTTTATAGGTAGTTAAAACAAAACAAAAACAAAGGCTTTTAGCTGGAAACTTTTATATTAAATCTAATTATTTAAGAAAAAAATATAATTTTTAACATTGGCAACAGGTTATTAAGAAAGAAAAATGTAAGCGGCATTGAAAGTTTTATTTATTTATTTATTTATTTATTTTTTGATGACTATAATTTATATTAATTAAATTTTCTTTACTGATATTGAAAATTCAGTTTTTGTCACGCCTCTTTGCCTGTCTCTCTTTTTATATCATCATTAGTTTTATATGTATATACATTCTTATTACCGATTTATTCTCATTTCTGTCATGAAAGTGTTTATACTAAAAAAATGTGTTACAAGGATGTAGACATGGCTGTCTGTCTGGTTTAGAAATTTGCAATGCGTACTTATTGTTCTGGGTTTCAGTCCCATTTTACAGCACCTTGGATAAGTGCCGTGTACATTATATAGTCTCAGGTCAAGCAACGATGTTTGCATCTTTTGCCAATCATCATCATCATCACCACTACAACCCTCACACCACCACTACCACCAAAACCACCACCCGCCACAACCCTACTACCAAAACTACCACCCCACCACCACCACCATCATCATCTTTGTCATCTTCATCATCATCCACATTGCTGAAATGTAAGATTTTTTTTACCCTGATGACTGAGGCTCGTCTTATCCGATGTTAATTGCATCCATACAGCTGCATATTGTGATGAGCTATATCAACCAACATTATTACGGACCTCTGAGTCCCCTGAAACAGCTGTTGGACTTATAACACCTTTAATTTTCTCTGTCGTTTGTACTCTGTGTAAGTTGGACTGCTTAATACAAATATCTCTATATTTATACTTCAAAAATTCATCATCTGAAAGTCTCCACCTTTTGCTTTCTCTCATTTTGCATGTGTATATATATATATATATGTATGTATCAAAAGAAAAACAGGACGCAAAGGATTTTGCGGTACATATGTTTCAGGCTTTATTGAACAACTTATATCAATGCATAATTGATATAACAGGTAGTTCAAAAGCCTTCTTCAGCCACATACAATTACCACACCAAAGACATGTATCACATTGTATCTTTTCCCAAACTTTTTCTCAAACCTGTTATAATGTGATACATGTCTTTGGTGTTATAATTGTACGTGGCTGAAGAAAGCTTTTGAACTACCTGTTATGTCAATTATGCATTGATATAAGTTGTTCAATAAAGCCCGAAACATGTGTACCGCAAAATCCTTTGTGTCCTGTTTTTCTTTTGATACATATATCCTATCACCTATACCACTAGCTGGCATATACAGCTGCTTACAGCTATCAAGTATTCACCCTGAATTTATATATATATATATATATTGAATTTCATACCCTAACTATTATATTCAATATATTTAATATATTTAATGTATCTAATTTGTTCTTCTGCATAATTGCCTCTATATATTTGCATGTATGTATGTATGTATGTATGTATGTATGTATGTATGTATGTATGTATGTATGTATGTATGTATGCATGGATACATGTATGTATGTATGTATGTATGTATGTATGTATGTATGTATGTCTATGCTTCTGTATATGTGCGTGTGTAGATTTCTTCATGTATACATATTTTTTTGTGAAAGAATATTTCCTGTCTTTATCAATTCCTCTGTTCTATGTGTCATACCACTTTGTTGTCTATTGTATAACTAAATAATGTTATTTCTGAAAAAGAATAAAGAATTCAGAAAATTAAAACAATTTTCGTGATAAATGAATTAAAAAAAAAAATACAGCAGAATAAAAAGCAAAGCAAAACAAAACCAAACAAAAAATCAAAAACAAAAAAGCCCTCAAATCAAAGAAAAATATAAACAAAGATAATATGTAATAAATTATACATTTTTCAACTTTATAGGTTTTAATGAAAGTTGTATGAAAATGAATTTACTTCACTGAAAGCTAGAGATTGGAAAAGCCAAGTGTAATGGAGAAGAAATAATGCTTTTTTTCTTCTCTTTCTTGTCTTATCAATATAATAAGATTTTATTTTAAATAATAATAATGTTTTAAAAGAATATACACCCACAAATGTGCACAAATATACATACATATATTAGCAGTATAATGAGATTTTTATTTCAAATAATAACGTATTTTAGAAGAGCATATACCCACAAATACACAAAAGGCATATACACACATAGACAAACATACGTGCAAAATACAAAAATGCATACATAAACACGTATGCTCGAAATGCAAAGTAGATAAAACAGTGGACAACTGATGAAGGGATTGTTCTTTATGTTGCCTGTCCTGTTTTTCTATTTGTTTCTGTCGTTGCTTGCTAAAAAAGTTCGTTTTCCATGTTTTTGTATTTCATGTTCTCGTTTTTCAAGTTGTACACGGTTTTTGACATCCTGTACCCATATATGCATATATATATATATATATTATTTATATTATTTATATTATTATTATTATTATTATTATTATTATTATTATATTATTATATATATATATATATATATATATAATATATATATATATATACACATACATATACATACATACACACACATATATATATACACATATATATACACATACATATATATAAGGTAATACATACATACTCACATTCATGTGTATCTGCATACACACACACACACATGCACGCACACATGCACACATATACAAAAACATATCCATAGAAATACATTGAAATTCCATGATATATGTATTCTTTTACTCTTTTACTTGTTTCAGTCATTTGACTGTGGCCATGCTGGAGCACCGTCTATAGTCGAGTAAATCGACCCCAAGACTTATTCTTTGTAAGCCTAGTACTTGTTCTATCAGTCTCTTTTGCTGAACTGCTAAGTTACAGGGACATAAACACACCAGCATCGGTTGACAATCGATTTTGGGGGGCAAACACAGACACACAAACATATACACACTCATACATACATATATATGTATGTGTGTATATATATATATATATATATATATATATATATATATATATATATAAACACACACATATATACGACAGGCTTCTTTGAGTTTTCCTCTACCAAATCCACTCACAAAGCTTTGGTTAGCCCGAGGCTATAGTAGAAGATACTTGCTCAAAGCACCACACAGTGGGACTGAACCTGGAACCATGTGGTTCTTAAACAACCTACTTACCACACAGCCACTCCTACAAGGAAATAATTTTATTCTCAAATGCAGGATAATGCTAATAATATCACATGAACAGGATGAACTACCCACCTTTTGCACATTTATCTGCAAAATAGGGGTAGTTTATCCTGTTCATGCTATATTATTAGCATTATCCTGCATTTGAGAATAAAATTATCTCCTCATCTTTCAATACATTTCAACACTTCTAAAACAAACTTTGCTTACTTTCATCATAATTTGAATTTAATATATATATCTATAAATAGGTGCAAGTGTGCCTATATACAGTCATGGTCAAAAGTTTGGAATATAGGCCTGAAAATAAGAATTTTTATATTAAATGCCCAAAGTTATGGTCAATTTGCAGTATATTATTTTTTGGCCAAAATGTTTGGAATATAGGTCAGAAAATTAGAATTTTTTATATTAAATGCCTAAATATATATTTTGTATAAATTTGAATCAAATTGTACTCGGGCATGACAATTTTAATTTTTAAACGAATGTTCCAAACTTTAAGCCACAACTGTACATAATTATAAATATGCAGGTACATATATATAAAAAAATACACACTCACTCACACTCACAAACAGACATACATACATATATACATACATACATACATACATGCATGCATGCATGCATGCATATATACATACATACATACATACATACATACATACATACATACATACATACATACATACATACTACAAACAAAAATACCCTGTTGTTGATGTTGAAATCCCAATGAAAGAACCTTGAATCTAGGTTAGAAACCGGTTTTTTCTCTATTGACAAGAAATCTTGAAATAAACTGAATAATGACATACATACACATGTCATTGGGATATGTAACACACTGCCTAAATACCAATTGTGAGAAACTGGGCTTCTCAAAACCAGAAAGGAGAAAGTTAGTCTGAAGACTACAGATCAAATCCATCACTGGAATTTCAAAAATCTGTTTATCATTTAGGTATATATGAACATGTCTAGATTTGTAATTATATTCATGAGAATTCACATATAAAACAAACATATAAATCTGTACAAATACATACATAGATACAAAAATACCTTGTTGATGTTGTTGAAATTCCAATGAAGGAGCCTTGGATCTGAAATTTTGCAATAAAACTGAATAATGACAAACATGCATATGTATGTATGTGCATATGTACATACATATATACATTTGTATGTATTATGTACATACATATATACATCCATCTATGCATATATGCATACATACATACATGCGCGCACACACACACTAATGCCTTACTTTATATTTTGACTGTGAAATGGAACCTTCTTAAAAATGCATTAAATGTTGCAGCAATTTAACAGCCAAAATCAAGAAAAAGTATAATATAAAAATATTTTCACTGCTTTAGCATCCTTGGAATTTCCGCTTGTAATTTGAACCCACCTTACAAGGATCTCTCTCACTCCTTTAGTTGCTTTCACGAACGAAAGCAATCAATCTCACTTTGTTGGCTTCTACATTATGGAATGTTTTTTCCGATTATACGTCCGACCACTTGTGTAGCAATTTTGTAATTATGTAAAGTACAGTAATTTAGCAAAAAATATTGATTCAGTATTATTGTTATTTCTTCATGTCATGCAACTGTAAGCCAATATCATTAGATGCCAAAACGAAAGGTTACAAAAAGAGTAAAAATAAAATATAAAGAAAGGGTGTTGTTAAATAGTGATTAGGACTTAACACTGTTAACTTTAAAAATACTTAATGGATCAATCTTACGAAATTGATGTTGTCATTCAAAATTCCAATGAGCATATGGCTCTAAACTAATATACTCATGTGGCAAATTCATGGAAAATATGGAGAAAATGTTGAATGCCTGGGCATTTTATGTTTCATAGTACCATTTTCCACACTCACAAGCTATTATGCAGCAAAAGACATCGAATCTATTTAATTAGTTGAAACAAGAATAAAATCAGGAAGTTATTCAAATTTTTTGTTAGTTTAAGTTCAAGAAACAGATTAATCTCCATTGTATTCAGATAACAAGGTGATCATCAAGAGCTAACATCTAGCTTTGCATTAGAATTTCAAGCACAAATGGAGTGTACATCATTTACATTATTTACATTCAACAGATATTTGTCCTCATCTTGTTTGTTGTTAACACGTTTTGGCTGATATACCCTCCAGCCTTCTTCAGGTGTCTTGGGGAAATTTCAAGGTATTTTTTGATGTTTTTATCATTATTATTATTGTTGTTAGTGTCCAGGTCACTGCTTGGAATCAAACTCAGAATCTTGGGGTTAGTAGCCCATGCTCTTAACCACTATGCCATATGCCCATGGGCAATTATGGAGTGAATTTTGGGGCTTATATATCTAATATTTTTCTATCCTTCCTTAATACCAGTTCCCATATGCTGCTCATATCTTCACTCAGTCTGCTTAGGAGGTTGTTGTGTCCTAGCATATGTGCTACTTCTTTTAGTTTTCATATTTTGGGTATAGCTGATCATGTATGGAAAAATGGAGACCACCTCCTTCTGTGGGATGAAGTTAAACTAATAGTCAGAGAACACCACTGGAAAATACGCAAACTAAAAGAAGCAGCACATATGCTAGGACACAACAACCTCCTAAGCAGAACAAGTGCAGATATGAGCAGCATATGGGAACTGGTATTAAAGAAGGATAAAAAAATATTAGATTTATAAGTCCTAAAATTCATTCCATTATTGCCCACGGGCATATGGCATAATGGTTAAGAGCATTGGCTACTAACCCCAAGATTCTGAGTTCAATTCCAAGCAGTGACCTGGACGACAACGACAACAATAATAATAATAATAATAATGTTATTAGAAATTTCCCCAAAACACCAGATGAAGCCTGGAGGGTATATCAGCTGAAACGTTGTGTTAATAACGAACAAGATGAGGACAAATATCTGTTGAATGTACATAATTCCTCATCTCTTAAATATAGAACAAAATGGAGTGTATTAAGGAAGAAGGAAAATCTCTACCAAATCTAGTTTTTAATTTAAATAAATGTAGGATATTTTAGGATATTTAGATAAATGTAGGACATTTTAGAAACACTTTTAGATTTCAAGTCCCCGGTGGTATTTTTTCCTAATAACAATGTGAGGAAATCTTTAGTTGTTTTATACCTTTTAATTTTAATTTTTTTTTTAAATACACATTTTAGAAAGCAAGTGTTTCTAAATGTGTATTTAAAAAAAAAATTAAAATTAAAAGGTATAAAACAACTAAAGATTTCCTCACATTGTTATTAGGAAAAAATACCACCGGGGACTTGAAATCTAAGCGATTGCCTATTTATCATTCTGATACTCTAAGAACAATCAACATCATCTTCAAATCTAGTTTACCTGATACTTGAAAATCTAACAGAAAAGCTTGGATTAAGCAGGATCTGCTTTTTGAATGGTTTGTTAAATATTTCTGCAGTGAAATGTTACTGTGAGAAAAATAATTACAAGCACAAGGAACTTCTGCTTTTGAACAATGTTCTCAGTCATCTCACAAAACTTAATTCACTCAGGATATGTGTACCATTGAATAAAAAACAACTTCAAAGGGCTTCATGTTGTTTTTGTTCAAACAACAATTCTACCAATACAATATGTAGACCAGAGATTCATTTCCATTTTCAAGTCATATTTTAGAACTTTAAGCGAGTTGATTACTGTGCACAGTCTATCAAAGAATTCTAGAAAATGTATATTATGAGAAATACAAAGCATATTGAAGATGTCTGAAGTAGCAGTTACATACACACACACACACACACACACCACACACACACACACACACATTTCATAAGGATTTGGAAAACACCTTGTAAATGTATTTCATAGACAGAAACTGAAAGAAGCCCATCGTGTGTGTATGAGTGTGTCTGTGTGTGTGTGAGTATCTCCTTGTTTTGGCATTCTATGATAGTCGTAAATGAGTTTCACTGTCATACAAGCAGTGTTATTCATTTCCAATATTCTGTGCATGAACACATCTGACCATGGGGAAATATTGCGTTGCTTGGAAACAGGTGAGCCATTGAATATCTACCACAATAAACGGTCTGATCAATGCAAGCATGGAAAAGAAACAGTAAAATGATGATGATGAAGCAGTGAAATACAAATATAGTAAAGAAAGATAAAATTTATTGAGTGCTGGGAACAAGGACTACACTTATAAAGACATTAACACTTTCGTGTTCAGGTTATTCTATCAAATGTAATGCATATTGCTTCACATTGTTTTGAATTAATCATGCATTATCTCATATACATTATTTACATTTGATGTATATTTCTCCTCATCACAACATTTTGGCTGATATACCCTCTTGGGGAAATTTTGAACCTGGGTTCTCATTTTTAAGGTACTTTTCGATATTATTATTATTATTATTATTATTATTCAGGTCACTGCCTGGAATCGAACTCAGAATCTCGGGGTTAGTAGCCCGCGCTCTTAACCACTACGCCATATATCCCTGGGCAATTATGGAGTAAATTTTAGGGCTTAGAAATCTACTATTTTCCTATCCTTCCTTAATACCGGTATTAAGGAAGGATAGGAAAATGTTAGATTGTAAATAATGTACATAATTCCACATCTCTTAAATATAGAACTGTATAATCTCATATCCTTGAGATTTCGATGATGTGATTGAGAGCCTGGATCTGGTCAGTTTGAACATAAAACAAATGGAAAATTTTGGCCAGATATGATTGGTTTAAGTGCTAAAGTGTTAAGAAAGTTATCAGAACTACAAATGTCTTGTTCAGTTAGCCAAGAAGTATTCCACCCCATCACAACAGCTAGTTTTAACAACAAAGATTCAGCTAAAGACCTCATGGAAGTAATATATGCTGTAGAGAGATGGTGAGCTGGTAGAAACGTTAGCACACTGGGTGAAATGTTTACCAGTATTTCGTCTGTCTTTACATTCTGAGTTCAAATTCTGCTGGGGTCGACTTTGCCTTTCATCCTTTCGGGGGCAATAAATTAACTACCAGTTGCGTACTACGCAACTGGTAGTCGATCTAATCAACTGGCCCCCTCCCAAAATATTTTGGGCCTTGTGCCTAAAGTAGAAAATATGTGCTGTAGAGCAACTTTCAAAATAAATAAATAAATTAATTAATTATTCAGATTTTGAATAAAGCATGACAATTAAAAGATCTTTAAATATTTTGAAGGAAAAATGAAAGGTTTGTCAACAGGTAGAACAGTCATCTACTGATGCTTATTCTTCCTTTTAGATAAAGAAAAACCTAACACAACCAGTAGAATACACACACATACACATGTACATATATATGGTATGAGGAAGGGCATCCAGATATAGAAAGCATGTTAAAACAGAGATGAGGGCTTTATGTAATCCTCCGCTTTGTATCCTATCAAATCTTCTAAATTATACCAGTATGGAAGATGGTTGTTAAATGATGATGATGTAATCCGTATGTATGTGTGTGTGAGTGTATGTACGTGTGTGTGTATGTGCTTAAAATTTATTCTTTTGTAATTTTCACTTCGTGCATAAACTAAAAATAAAACCATATATCTTTTATTGAATCAGATATAATTTTGTACAAAGCACTTTTTTCTATATAAAGTGTGAATATTTTTGGATTAAATTACAAACAATTTCATTCAAAGATATTTTCCTCTCTCTCTCTATATATATATATACATATATATATATATATGTGTGTGTGTGTGTGTGTATACATACACACACATATATGTATGTATATGTAATGGCATTAGCATTATAGGGTGACTGTATTTTAAATAAGTGTTATTTTCTCTTCCAATAATTAAATTTGCTTAAAAACTGTTTTACCTTTCACTTGCAGCTATACTTGTATATGTGTATATATATATATTTATATATATATATATATACACACACACATACGCGCACACACATACACACACATACACACACACATATATATATATATATAAATGTATGTGTGTATGTATGGGTGTAAACAGTAATAGGGATTCAAAATATTAAACAGAGCTCATGGTAAGCAATATATATTTATATATGTGCATCTATATGTATATTGACATGTTAGATGTTTTGGTGTCACAGGTGTAACAGGATACAATTTACAAAACAGAAGTCAACAAATGGAATAAACATTTTTTTTTCTCTCACTTCTCTTATTTTGGATATTTACCTATCTGTTCATCAGCTGTAAGCAGTGATAGCATTGTAAATGGTAAAATATTCTTAATCTCTAGTATTGCATTCAAATCTTGTTGAAAGTGTAGTGATCTTTTCTAGATGCTTGATTTTTTTCTCAAAACATTTGCTTCTTAACTGTTTAACATTGGAGGACCTGGAAATAATTGGTAATTTATTAGATGAAAGTGTTGCGATGGATTGACTAACAAGGGTGGATGATCATTAAGCTTAATAAAGACCCCTTCAGTCTTTATTATGAATGACCATGGTATTGCACCTAGAAAGTTCCCCTCCAAGATACAAGTCTGGGAAAGATTGTTTATGAAAGACCTGCAGTTGCCCATGCATACCAGCCTCTCCTCTCCACGCCACCGATGTTATCCAAAGGAAAGTCAAAAGCTGATACAGTTTGGCACCAGTGGTGTCACAACTCATTTCTACAGCTGAGTGAACTGGAGCATCATAAAATACAGTGTCTTGCTCAAGAACACAGCACACAGCCCGGTCTGCGAATTGAACCCACTACCTCATGATTGTGAGCCTGACGCTCTTACCACTGAAGCCATCTTAGTAGCTTCCTTAGATTAAATTAGTATCTCATATTATATGCATGGATGCCTGTGCAGTAAGAAGTTCACTTCTCGACCACTTAGTTTTGGGTTCAGTCCCACGACATGGCACCTTAGTCAAGAGTCTTCAACTGTTACCCTGAGATCATAAAAACTTTGCAAGTGGATTTGGTAGTGGGAAACTGAAAGAAGCCAATTATATATTTGTGTGTTTGTGTGTGTGTGTGTGTGTGTATGTGAGTGCATGTGTGTGTGTGTGTGTGGGATAAGCTCTTATTTCCTTGCTGTGCTGTTTACTGGCAGTTCACCACAAAAACATATCTGGGCTTTGTGATGCACCCTGACATGCTGCACCATTTTTATAAACAGAAGGCTCAATGATACAATGTCATTTGTTTCCGATTCTCCATATAAATAAGTATAGACTGTTGTTCAATAGACTTGGAGATTATTACCTCATTTATAATGTGTTGGGCTTTAGTGTCAAGAAAGGCATCTACCTGGCCATATAAAAACTCTTCCCAACATTGTTTCATCTGAGTAATGTGAATTTGGAAAAGTAGACATTATAATGATAATGATGACTATAACCCATATTTTATAGAATCCTTTCCCCATTCCTTTTGTTGAAACTGTCAGTATCACTTAACTAAGGTGGTGAGCTGGCAGAATCGTTAGCACGCCGGGTGAAATGCTTAGCGGTATTTTGTCTGCCGCTGTGTTCTGAGTTCAAATTCTGCTGAGCTCGACTTTGCCTTTCATCCTTTGGGGTCAATTAAATAAGTACCAGTTATGCACTGGGGTTTATATAATCGACTTAATCCGTTTGTGTGTCCTTGTTTGTACTCTCTGTGTTAAGATCCTTGTGGGTAGTAAAGAAATAGGTATTTCATCTGCCGCTAAGTTTTGAGTTCAAATTCTGCTGAGATCGACTTTGCCTTTCATCCTTTTGGGGGTCGATTAAATAAGTACCAGTTACGCACTGGGGTTGATATAATGACTTAATCCGTTTGTGTGTCCTTGTTTGTACTCTCTGTGTTAAGATCCTTGTGGGTAGTAAAGAAATAGGTATTTCATCTGCCGCTAAGTTTTGAGTTCAAATTCTGCTGAGATCCACTTTGCCTTTCATCCTTTTGGGGGTCGATTAAATAAGTACCAGTTATGCACTAGGGTCAATGTAAGCGACTTAATCCCTTTGTTTGTCCTTGTTTGTCCCCTCTATGTATAGCCCCTTGTGTGCAATAAAGAAATAAGTATCACTTAACCCTGTATGTGCTTTTAATGGTTCCTCCTGCTTTGAAAAATTACAGCTGTTCGACTGTTTGTAGGACATCTAACAGAGGTAGGGGAAAGGAAGGGAAGCAGCTACTATTTAAAATGGAAGTGTATGAGGATTTGAGAGAGAATTAACTATTATTTTTAGCAGGTTAACTGACCACTGTAGAAGTTTTGTTAATGTTTTAATAATGGTAATTTATTAACACATGTAACCTAATATGTAGTAAATAATCTTTTCTACTCTAGACATAAAATTTTGTGGGGAGGGGCCAATTGATTAGATCAACCCTGAAAGGATTAAAAGTAAAGTTAACTTTGGTGGAATTTGAACTCAGAACATAAAATATGTAGTAAATAATATAAAAAGGACACTTTAAATGATTATTCCTGGAAATAAGGTTGGATGGACACGACTGGAAACACACAGTTCTGCTCAATCAGGGCTGACCAGGGGCTGAACAGCTATTCTGAAAAACACCGTTATTAATTAATTTTTTTTTAATTAATAATTTCATTCACTAAATTAAAAAACGAAATATAATTTAAGAAATATTTATAAGTGATCGTTATCATTTCAAGGTGTGAAAGGAGAAAAATAATGAAGAAAAGAATTATTAGAAATTAATTATGTATCATTTCTGGAACGAAGACCTTCCCAGTTGTTAATTGAAACTAATCAATAATAGAGGTCATTAATAACACAGCCAAGGCAGATGTGGGCTTGTCCAAAATATACATATACATTCACTATGAGAGAGTCTCTGTAGGGGTCTTTAAATAGTTAGAAATATCAGATAAATCAACTTAAAATCACATACTGCTATCTCGGAGGGGATGGATGTATTGTAATATATAATATATTCTTTTATACTTTATTTGATTCAGCCATTGCACCTTAGTCATGCTGATACACTGTTTAAAAGGGCTTAAACTGATTAAATCGATCTCAGAATTTAATTGGCTTGCTACCTTCCGTGCCATGTCACCCTTAACAAAATTATAAAGCATGGCCTAGATGCTGCAAGCTTCTCTTCCCATCTCAAGCCAGTGGGACAAGACTGAGGGGACAGTAAAAGGCCTGACAGTATGACAATTTTCCCATTCCATGACAGAAGGCTCCTCAACTGGGATGTCACATGCTATGACACCTTTTCCAGTGGCAACTTGATGTGTTCAGCTGCCAACCCAGGCTCTGTTGCTTTGCTCACCAGGCTGAGCAAAGTAAATTGTCAAGGTATCAGTTGCTTAGCAACAGGTTTATGGTTGAGCCTGTGACAGTGGAAGCCTCTGACATTCGTGGCCCCCAGACCATATCTCTACTCACCACTATTTGAGGTGGAGATGCCAGTCTGCAAGAGTGAGTCCTGTAAGTCAGAGTGGCCGTTCCAGTGCATCTCCCTTGATATTCCTAAGGCCAACGCTTTTTCATTTTGTCTGCTGGGATCATGAGATTGTATGTTCCACTTCTTAATGTAAAGTCACTCCATATAGATATATATATATATATATATATATATATATAAATTTAAAATAGGATAAATTCTTTATAAGAATTTATCAAGTAGTCAGCGTGAAAACCTTCTAAGGGAAAAATTATAAATTATAATGTAATGTAATGTAATTTAATGTAATGTATTGTATTGTATTGTATTGTATATATATATGTGTGTGTATATTTCTGTTTATAAGAAAACTCAGAAATGGGTAATCAAACTTTTATAAAATATTACTGGTTTTGATGTATATGTCCAACATCTTCCATCGGTCACTTTTAGCCAAATTTATAGAGAAAGAGTTGTAGGAGGGAACCATGATGGCAAATGCAAGAAGGTGTTGGAGGGAGAATAATAGAAGAGAAGCAAATTGATAGGAATGGGAAAATGATGAGAAGAGGTGAGAGAGAGAGAGAGTAAAGAGGAAAAGAATGAGAGTCACCATAAAAAATGTTGATAAGGAGGAGGGAGGCAGGATGATATAAAAAAAGTGTGTTGTAAATGGGTAAGTGACAGAAGAGAGAGGTGAGAGGAGAGCTCTGGGATAGAGAATGTTTAGGGAGAGAAAATGATGGATGTCAATAGAGAGTGACAGATGAGAGAATGACATAAGTGTGAATGACTGAAGCAATGAAGATTAATGATGAAAGAATAGGAGTTATAAATGTCAATAATGAGTGATAGGGGTGTTAGTGATGAATGTGCATGTGTGTGTATGTGTGTGTGTGTGTATGTATGTGTGTGTGTACGAGAGAGAGAGTGTGTGTTGGATGGGCACTGGAAATTTGTCCTAAAGATTAATAGCTGAATGAAAAAGGATGCTATTTGTATTATAAGAAAAAAATTCTAGCTGGGCCCCACCTGCAAGGTCATGTGCTGTTTATCTTGATATGAGATCACCATATCGCGCACATATGGTTGTGATGCATGTGCTTGGTGTACCCTTATCAGACGGGTAATCGTGATGGGTATACTGGGCTTCGTATATTTTATCCCAGTGTCACTTTGATGGCATGCACTGCTCTCTCACTCAATGATAATGATGATGACAATAATAATAATAATAATAATAATAATAATAATAATAATAATAAATAATAATAATAATAATAATAATAATCATAATAATAGTAATAATAATAATAATGATAATAATAATAATAATAATAATAATAATAATAATAATAATAATAATATTATTATTGGCACTGTCACCTCTATCTGATATGCTAAATAGAACTGGATGCGGATATAAATGTTACGGCAAAACGATCAGCCACCTTTTATATATGGATGACCTAAAACTATACGCTGCAAATGACAAAGAAATAGATATGACATTTGGATTAGAAAAATGCGCCAAAGTAACCATGAAAAGAGGAAAACTAGTTAAGAGTAGCAACATCACACTAGATAAAACCAATGAAATAAAAGAATTAGACCAAAGCCAAACTTACAAATACTTAGGAATCCATGAACTAGATAAGACACAACACATACAAATGAAAGAGAAAATAAAAAAAGAATATTATAGACGAGTTAGATCAATACTAAAAACAGAGCTCAATGCTAAAAACAAGATAATAGGTATCAACACTTTAGCTGTCCCAGTTATAAGTTACAGCTACAATATCCTTAACTGGACACGAAATGAACTGACCAAAATAGATAGGAAAACAAGAAAATAATGACAGGATCTAGGATGCATCACCCAAAATCTGACATAGAAAGACTATATATACAACGTATAGAAGGTGGTAGAGGCCTTATACAGCTGGAAAACTACTATAAAATAACCACCATAGGACTGCAAAAATATCTACTTCAGAAGGAAGGAAAACTGATCCAGATAGCGGCAAAACACGAGCAAAACAAAAAACTGTTCTCAGTATTTAAGGAAGCTGACAAATACAAACAAGAAATCATACCACCTAATAAACATGAAGAAGAAGAAGAAGATGAAGAAACAACAAAAGCTATAAAACAAATGAAATCCAAACTAAAAAGAGAACAGCAACGAACCATGATAAAACGATGGCAAGAAAAGCCCCTTCATGGTAAATACTGGACTAAATTAAACTCAAAAGAAATAGACAAAGAAAAATCCCAGCAATGGTTGAGAAGCTCAGGACTCAAAGCAGAAACAGAGGGATTTTTAATTGCAGCACAAGACCAAAGCCTCCCCACCAGAAATTACCAAAAACATGTAATGAAAAGAAATATTACAAGTAACTGCAGAATATGAGGAGATGGACAAGAAACAATAAATCATATTATCTCTAGCTGCCCAGTCCTGGCTAAGAAGGAATATATTCACAGACATGACAGAGTTGGAACCTACATACATTGGAAGCTATGCCAACATTATGGAATAACAACAGAAAAAAGATGGTATAGGCACACACCAGAAAAGGTCACAGAAAACGAGAAAGCAACCATACTCTGGGATATGCCGATACACACAGATAGAGAAATTAAGGCCAACAGACCAGATATAGTTGTCAGAGACCATGAAGAAAAAAAATGCTTTCTAATTGATGTATCAATACCGGCTGATGACAACGTGTCTCTAAAAGAAATGGAGAAACTCTCAAAATACAAAGACCTGGAAATAGAGGTAACTAGAATGTGGAATCTGAAAACAGAAACAATTCCTATCATAGTAGGTGCATTAGGCATGATAAAAAAATATTCAGACAAATACATAACAAAAACAACAGGACTTACAAACACATATAACATACAGAAAATTGCACTACTAGGCACTGCACACATCCTACGCAGAACACTTTCCATACAATAACCATCAGAGCATCACAACAAATCGCAGCACATACCCAAGGCACACAGAGCTGTGCTCGGTAGTGAAGTGAAAGCACGCTATAAAAATAAAACTACTGAATAATAATAATAATAATAATAATAATAATAATAATAATAATAGTAGTAGTAGTAATAATGATAATAATAATAATAATAATAATAATAATAATAATGATAATAATAATGTAGAATATATTTGCAATAAACAAATAAATTTTATTAATAATTTATCACAAATTTATTCTTATTTAACTGAGCATTAAAAGCATGGAACAAACTCGATGTTGCATTAATTAAGCATTTTCACCAAGGATATTAATTATTTACCTTATGTAGACATTAAATGATTAATTACATCAACTTACATTTACCATGTGTCATTTTGTATGCAAAACTTCCTTCATTGATTAGTTTTAGGAAACAAATTAGCAATCATGGGTCATTTCTGATACAAACTGCATCATCTCAACCATAATACTATACTGAAATAATGAAATAACGACCTCTGTAGTTATTTTAATCTCACCCAGAAGCTAGTTTATTTAATTAACCAATAGTAGAACTGACTTTGAGATGTAACTAGGGATTAGATTGTTAGAGTAATCAATAATTATTCCCCTTTGGGGTTGAAGTCTTACAGAATTGACTATTTCGTGAGAAGTATCATAAACTTGCGGCTATTAATATTGTCGGAGCCATTGTTCCTCTTTTCCTTTGTCTATTTTCATTTGTCATTTTTGTTTTTGGTTTTTCTTTTTGTATTTTCAACAAATGTTTATTTAATATAGCTAGGGAATGTGCATCAAAGTGTGGAGATACCAAGGGTGTTAATATAGATGTACATAATCGTATTGGTGTGTATCAGAGCATAAAAATAAATGTTTATGTGTAGAGGTGTGTGTATTAATTTATACAGAGTTGTCTAATTCTCAGTTAATATTGATTTATCAAGTCTAATTAAAGACGTTCCAACCATGATCAGCTCATCGGTTTAAAGATAAGCATGACTGCATTATTGAATATTTTCTTTCTGTTACAAAGATGGTAAGGTCTAAGTTAGTGGGTGGAAATACGGATTCTATTTCTAGCAACCATAAAGGGATTTCCTCATTATCTCAATATATAGATTCTGCATACATGTGTGCTTGTGTATGTCTGAATGCTTAAAAGCCATGAAATGCATATATATATGTGTGTGTGTCTATGTATCTTTTATTCAGCTGAGGTATATTTACACACACACACACACACACACACAAACATAAACACATGAGGGGTTGCTGAAAAGTTCCTGGCTTTGAGTAAAAGAAAATAGAGGAGGATCAGTTAATTATGATTTTATTCAGCATATTCCCCTCTCAGACTTACGCACTTATTGCAGCAGTCTTTCAGTTTTTCCAATCCCTATAAAAGAACTTGGAAGGTTAGGCCTCCAACAAGGCCTTTTGCAATACCCTCAAAGCCAGGAACTTTTCAGTACCCCTTGTATGTATATATATATATATTTATTCATATCAAAATAAGCAACAGGATATCAAGTAGTGATGCAGTACGACCGTTTCAAGCAGCTCCATTTAATTGAACAATGCAATCAGTGCCATCTTCAGCTGCACAAATAAATAAATAGAATTTTAACCAGTTGGACACATTAATATAATTTTTCTCAAATGCTTTAACAGAGCAAGAGGATGGAAGAAATTCATGTTGTCACTATTGTAGGTAAGAATATGCTACACCTCAAAAAATTGTATGAAGCTCATTGGGGTCATAGCTTGTAAAGGATTGTGATTCATTTCTAATTCATCTAAGACTAGAGGGCTGTCTGTTTAGAATAAAGTGCAAGAGTGAGATGATAGCTTATGGCTAGGTATGGTCATAGATATTGTCATATGTATCCCTTTTCCTTAGGGAGGAATGAAGACATTAGGAGTAGTCAATTGGATATAGAGTAACTGTCTATGTATTTTTTATTTCATGTATATTTATACACACACATAAACACACACACACACACACACACATATACACACAAAAAATATCTGTGTATGTATGTGTGTGTGTGTGTGTGTGTGTGTTTCTCTATGCATATTCTACTTTTTTTAATATTCAAATTTTCTCGAAGCATGATAGCAGATAATAGAAAATAATGCAAATTTTCTTGCTTTTCAATTTTGCATGATCTTTACAGGAATTTTTTTTTCTCTGTTAATATACATAAAACAGCTTTTAAAATTTAGATATTTTTTTTTGTGAATTGTTGCAGCAACTTTTGGTATTGAATTTGCATTGCAAGAATTTTGATCTGAAACTATGTTCAAACCATTATTGTTATATTTTGGAAGATTCATAATTAACAAAATCTATAAACACTCTCACCAGTTATTTGTCTACATTTCACTTCTCTTTCTCTTTCCACAGCAAAAAAAAATCTCCCAAAATATTTTTCACTGTATCAATTTGTAAGGTTGTCAATGGATGTACATATTTTTTTTTCTTTTAAATATTCAGTTTTTTAGTTTGTAACAATACAAAAATGAACTGAAAGCTAAAAACCAAGTATTTAAAAGAAAAAATAAACACCCACTGAGAAGGCTACAGAATCAGTGTAGCGAAACATACTTTTATAGACATAAACAAACATCAACTTCCTTGGAAAATAAAAATAAGTGAAATATTGACAAGTGTGTGTTTATAGATTTTATTAAGTATGACTTCCTGCAACCCATGCCAGCTTGAACAATGGGCGTGAAATGATGATGATGATGATGATGATGGTGAAGGAGAATTAGAAACTTGTGTAGGTTGAACTATGTAAAATGTTAGAGAAAGAAACCTAGCTGTTTCTTGCAATGCATACCAATACACATATCTGAAGCAAAATTTTTTTAGGTGCCCTAAATATACTATTGTGGCTTCTTAATTTAATATGTTTTTATGTGAACCCCAAAAACTATTTAATAGCAAGAAATTCTAGGGAAAACTAAATAGCAGAAGACTTACAAAGAAGCTCCCCTCTGGCAAGTGCTTCGGCTCTTAATTCCTTACACACATGAGGACCATGCTGTGACTGTGTCATGACTCATGGAAATTCGTCTGCTCCCTAATTCTGTGCTACTGTCTGCATTGTAACCTTCCTGGTTGGTCAAAGTGCCCCAGAGCCAAGGTACCTTGGCTGTTTCAAGCAGGTGAATGTGAGATGCCAGTTAACTGTAAGTTTAATTATGTCTTTTGAATCCACTTCCTTTCTTCCTAAACCAGATCTAATTGGAACTCTTTGTAACTGCTTCTGCCATTAGCTTGAAAACCTCATAAAAGATACTAAGCCTTAAGGCATTCTAATTCTTCTTTTGACACGTATTAGGCAGAATGATGGATATACTGCAATATTTCATTAATTATGGAACTTGCACGACATTGTTCATAATTACGTCTCTCAAAGTTAATAACAAGGCAAGATAGGTAGTGTATGCATGTGTGTGAGAGATAAATAGAGAAAATATAGTATGTATATGCATAGGGGTATATGTATGCATGTGTGTGCGAGAAAGTGAGAGAGAAAGAGAGGAAGAGATATACAGTTAACATTTAAACTGGCCATATCCAACCATATCTGGCCAATACATTTTATCTGTTTTAGGTTAAAACTGGTCAGATTCTGCCTCTTACATTTACTCTAAAAATATTCTGTCACATTATCAAAATCTCAATGTTACAAGATAATGTATGAATAATTGCAGCGGGGAAGGTGTTTATAAGCCATTTAAGAAACACAAAAACAGTTAGATTCACTTCAACATTTAAATTTAATTTGCCAAAATATTTTTGTTGCTTTGAGGCCGCAACCTGTTCACTGACAAAATTCTGTGCTGCATACGGAATTTTTAATATGAGATACAGCTAGGAAATTTGTCAGTGAACAGGTCGCATTCTCAAAGCGATGAAAATATTTTGGCAAATTAAATTTAAATGTTGAAGTGAATCTAACAGTTTTTGTGTGTTTCTTAAATGGCTTATAAACACCTTCCATGCTGCAATTGTTTCCGTTGCAGCACACGATCTCAGATCAGGTCACTTGCTATGCAAGTACATCTCCATAATAAGCATGAATAATTCTAAATAATGTAAATAAATAAGCATTGCATTTGACAGGGTAAGCTGAATACTAAAGGATTAGATAGATATAATCCAAAACATCAGCTTCTTTTTTCTCTATTTACTACAAACAAGATTATTGACACACAACAAAATCTCCTAGGCTTACCATTACCACCACGGATACCTATTTCTTTATTACCCACAAGGGGCTAAACATAGAGGGGACAATCAAGGACAGACATAGGTATTAAGTCGATTATATCGACCCCAGTGCGTAACTGGTGCTTAATTTATCGACCCCGAAAGGATGAAAGGCAAAGTCGACCTCGGCAGAATTTGAACTCACAACGTAACGGCAGACAAAATACCGCAAAGCATTTCGCCCGGTGTGCTAACGGTTCTGCCAGCTCGCCGCCTTACCACCACTGATACCAATACCATCCACAATTACTTTCTTTAGATTCTGAAATTTACCCATAATACAACATGACAGTACTATACAGTATTACAGTGCTGCTGCTGCTGGTGTTGCTGTTGTTGTTGTTGCTGCTGGTGTTGCTGTCCTTGCTGCTGTTGTTGCTATCGTTGCTGCTGCTGATGATGATGATGAGGATGAGGATATTGTTGTTATTGCTGGTGTTGTTACTGTTGATATTGTCGCTGTTGCTGCTATTGTTGCTGCTGTTGTTGTTCATGTTATTGTTATTGTTGTTGCTGTTGTTGTTGTTGCTGCTACTGTTGTAGTTGTTGTTATTGTTGTTGTTATTGCTGTTGTTGTCGTTGTTGTAATTTTATCTCAGGTCTGTTTGTGCAGAATTATGATGAATGACATTCCAACATTTCCATCCTTTCCTTTTTACCTTTTTTTTCCAAATATAATGTACCTTAGATTATCTTATTCAATGTGTCTCATTTTAAGACAACACAATTTAAGGGGAAATTTGATAACTATTTCAACAATAGCATAGCTGGATGAGTTTGGTCCGATCCAGATGACTCTTTAAGGAGAGAGGCAAGGCGGCAAGCTGGCAGAATCATTAGCATGCTGGGCGAAATGCTTAACGGCATTTCGTCTGCCGCTACATTCTGAGTTCAAATACCGCCAAGGTTGACTTTGCCTTTCATCCTTTTGAGATCGATTAAATAAGTACCAGTTACGCACTAGGGTCGATATATTCGACTTAATCCGTTTGTCTGTCCTTGTTCATCCCCTCTGTGTTTAGCCCCTCGTGAGTTGTAAAGAAATAGTTATTTCGTGTGTCTGAGTTCAAATTCTGCTGAGGTCGACTTTGCCTTTCATCCTTTTGGGTTTCATAAATTAAGTACCATTTGCATACTGGAATCAATCTAATTGACAGGTCCCCTCCCCCAAAATTTCAGGCCTCGTGCCTGGAGTATAAAAGACTTTAAGGAGAGTGGCTCTTTAGGGTCAACTGTATAAGCTTGTAAAGCCTGGAAAGTGTGTAGGGATGACAAACTCATGGACTGCCCCCAGTGGCACACACTTCTGCTATGCTACTCTGTTTCTGTTAGGTTGAACCATTACAGGAAGGAGACTCCTTCAGATGCTGTACTCTGTAAGCGTTGCATTGTAGTTTGTCCCATGTGGTTCATTGCTTTTGAATGAAGAAAAATCAAAAGTTAATTCCATTATCAGAATTGATCAATATAAATTCTCACCTAGATCAATAAAGATACACGATAAATTTATTAAATCTTTAATAGAATTCTCAATTTCTTCATGCTAATAGACTACCTGTGTATAGAAATATAACAAATTTGTATATCTCATTAATTTTACCTTTCATATTAAATTTTTCTCCTATATTTGGGTTGAATTGATTAATTCTGCTTATGGTTTGAGCACAAGTGATATATGTATGTGTATATATATGTGTGTATATATTTATATATCACGTGATCACGTGATATATAAATATATACACACATATATATACACATACATGCAGATATCTCAAAAGTAAAGAAACATTCTTAATTTTATACTCATATACATATACGTGAATATACAATATACATACATATATATATATATATATATATATATGTGTGTGTGTGTGTGTGTGTGTGTGTGTGTGTGTGTATAGGCACAGGTGTGGGTGTGTGGTAAATGGGTTGCTTACCAACCACATGGTTCTGGGTTCAGCCTCTTGTAAGTGGATTTATATAGAGAGAATTCACAAAAAAACAAAAGACAAAGACAGGTAGTGTAGACAACAAACAGATATATTAGCATAACGCTCGGGAAGTGAAAAAGTCTTTAACTTTTCAAGCCTACGCTCTTCTATAATATAGAATATATATAATGTATATATATCATATATAATATATATATAAACATATATATGTATGCATACACACACACACGCACATACATGCATGCATGCATGCATACATACATACATACATACATACATAAATACATGTGAATAAGTGGCCAGGGTTACCTTTTCAGTTTAAAGGCCTGCAACATTTTGTTGCTGTTCTTTGAGACTATATTGCAGGTTAATTTATATTCATTAGGAAGTTAAGATGACAACACATCCATTGAAACATGTACTGGCTGTGGGTAAACTCCCCTGTTTTACAATGTGATGATCAATTATCTCGACTAACATGGAACTAGTACGGTATTGTTGTGCTATCTTTTACTAAATTTCAGATTTACAAGATACAATAAAATCGTTTATACTATAGACCGGTGTTCTGCAACATTTTTCCATTTGCTGTACACCTATATACTTTGCAAAGTTCACACCTGAACTAAAAGTATAACTAAAAGTATAGGGACAAAAATTATATTTAGTTTACATTGTGGCACACCTAGCATCGTCTCGTGGCACACTAGTGTGCTGTGGAATACCAGTTGTGTAGCGCTGGTATAGACTGGGTATGGTTATAGCTTTGCAGCCATGTGATTTGGGGTTCACTCCCACTGCAGAGCATCTTGAGCAAATGCCTTCACTTATAATCATGGGTTGATCAATGTCGTGTGCGTTAAATTTAGTAGACAAATATTATAGAATTTTATCCTGTATATGTGTGTGTGCATGCATGTAAGTGCATGTGTGTGTGTGTGTGTGTGTGTGTGTAATATAATTTTTTTATCATATATCTATGATATTGTTCGACTCCCAGAAGTAATGTCACACATTTATCTGTCATCTGATATATATATATCTATATAAATATATATATATATATATATATATTAGAAAACAAGAGGAAGTCAGAATTTTTAATAATTATTTATTTAGTACTTTCATCTCTTTTGAGAGATTCATCATGATGCATCTCTCAAAAGAGATGAAAGTGATAAATAAATAATTAACTAAAATTCTCACTACCTTGGTTTTCTTTATATATAAAATTTGTACACTACCTCAAACAACCTATATCTATGTATATGTGTGTGTGTTTACATATATATATATATATATATATATATATATATATATATATATACAGGGTGCGGTGAATAAACTGTCCTCTAAATTATGCAAATATGAAAATAATAGACATCGCATTTTAACAGATATATTTACCAAAATTATATAAAATACTTTGAAATACCGAAGAGTAAATTTATTTGATAAAATCATTATTGGCTTCACCTGCAACTCTTCTGGACAGTCTCCTTGTTTAAGTTGGAATGCTGACATAATCCTTGCCTTCAGTTCATCTTTGGTGTCACAAGGAGTCTTGTTGGTTTCTCACTCAACTGCACCCCACACGTAATAATCAAGTGAAGTTAGGTAGCCAGATGTTAAGGGTGATATGGTCTCACAAATTGTCTGACAGCCATGACTGGGTTCTCCTGCTTGTGTGGCATGGTGCAGAGTCCTGTTACCAGACCTAGCGTCTTCCAGTAGCTACACTCTTGACCCAGGGCAACACTACCTCCCCCAGGTACTTGATGTAGGCCTTTGAGTTGAGTCTGAGGCTGTGTGCGAAGATTAAAGAAGCATAACATCGCCATCACTAGTGATCATTCCAAACACCATGATGTTGACTGGATGTTTGATTTTTATCCCTCTCTGTACATGTTCGTATTGGAGCTTCTAGCATGAATGCCAAGCAATGCAACTTGTCATTTCTAATTTCTGGCAGAGTGACTTGCATCATGGTGCTGTTTTTCTCACAGATGGTGCCCAACTGACCCTAGTATACTGTGTAGTCAACAAAACCAAGAACAAGCAATCCGCATGCACGAAATTAATATATATATATATATATATTAGAAAACAGAGGAAGTCAGAATTTTTAATAATTATTTATTTAGTACTTTCATCTCTTTTGAGAGATTCATCATGATGCATCTCTCAAAAGAGATGAAAGTGATAAATAAATAATTAACTAAAATTCTCACTACCTTGGTTTTCTTTATATATAAAATTTGTACACTACCTCAAACAACCTATATCTATGTATATGTGTGTGTGTTTACATATATATATATATATATATATATATATATACAGGGTGCGGTGAATAAACTGTCCTCTAAATTATGCAAATATGAAAATAATAGACATCGCATTTTAACAGATATATTTACCAAAATTATATTAAAATACTTTGAAATACCGAAGAGTAAATTTATTTGATAAAATCATTATTGGCTTCACCTGCAACTCTTCTGGACAGTCTCCTTGTTTAAGTTGGAATGCTGACATAATCCTTGCCTTCAGTTCATCTTTGGTGTCACAAGGAGTCTTGTTGGTTTCTCACTCAACTGCACCCCACACGTAATAATCAAGTGAAGTTAGGTAGCCAGATGTTAAGGGTGATATGGTCTCACAAATTGTCTGACAGCCATGACTGGGTTCTCCTGCTTGTGTGGCATGGTGCAGAGTCCTGTTACCAGACCTAGCGTCTTCCAGTAGCTACACTCTTGACCCAGGGCAACACTACCTCCCCCAGGTACTTGATGTAGGCCTTTGAGTTGAGTCTGAGGCTGTGTGCGAAGATTAAAGAAGCATAACATCGCCATCACTAGTGATCATTCCAACACCATGATGTTGACTGGATGTTTGATTTTTATCCCTCTCTGTACATGTTCGTATTGGAGCTTCTAGCATGAATGCCAAGCAATGCAACTTGTCATTTCTAAATTTCTGGCAGAGTGACTTGCATCATGGTGCTGTTTTTCTCACAGATGGTGCCCAACTGACCCTAGTATACTGTGTAGTCAACAAAACCAAGAACAAGCAATCCGCATGCACGAAATTAATATATATATATATATATATATATATACAGAGAGAGAGAGAGAGAGAGAGAGAGATAGGTAGGTAGGTAGGTAGGTAGGTAGGTAGGTAGATAGATACATGTATATACATACATACATATATATGTATGTATGTATATATCCGTATATATATATAGATATACATATAAACATATATATATATATATAATATATATATATACAGGGTGCGGTGAATAAACTGTCCTCTAAATTATGCAAATATGAAAATAATAGACATCGCATTTTAACAGATATATTACCAAAATTATATTAAAATACTTTGAAATACCGAAGAGTAAATTTATTTGATAAAATCATTATTGGCTTCACCTGCAACTCTTCTGGACAGTCTCCTTGTTTAAGTTGGAATGCTGACATAATCCTTGCCTTCAGTTCATCTTTGGTGTCACAAGGAGTCTTGTTGGTTTCTCACTCAACTGCACCCCACACGTAATAATCAAGTGAAGTTAGGTAGCCAGATGTTAAGGGTGATATGGTCTCACAAATTGTCTGACAGCCATGACTGGGTTCTCCTGCTTGTGTGGCATGGTGCAGAGTCCTGTTACCAGACCTAGCGTCTTCCAGTAGCTACACTCTTGACCCAGGGCAACACTACCTCCCCCAGGTACTTGATGTAGGCCTTTGAGTTGAGTCTGAGGCTGTGTGCGAAGATTAAAGAAGCATAACATCGCCATCACTAGTGATCATTCCAAACACCATGATGTTGACTGGATGTTTGATTTTTATCCCTCTCTGTACATGTTCGTATTGGAGCTTCTAGCATGAATGCCAAGCAATGCAACTTGTCATTTCTAAATTTCTGGCAGAGTGACTTGCATCATGGTGCTGTTTTTCTCACAGATGGTGCCCAACTGACCCTAGTATACTGTGTAGTCAACAAAACCAAGAACAAGCAATCCGCATGCACGAAATTAATATATATATATATATATATATATATAGAGAGAGAGAGAGAGAGAGAGAGAGAGAGAGATAGGTAGGTAGTAGGTAGGTAGGTAGGTAGATAGATACATGTATATACATACATACATATATATGTATGTATGTATATATCCGTATATATATATAGATATACATATAAACATATATATATATATATATATATATATATAGATATACATATAAACATATATATATATATATATACATATATACATATATATATATATATATTAACGAAACTGTCCGACGAACGGGAATGTGAAACTCCGAGTTACAGGTTTTGTTGAATTTCTGCTGCTTTTAAATAAAGTATATATATATGAATGGTGCTGAGTCATGGAAAATGAACATATATATCCATAAGATATCTAAAATTTCTGAGTAGAAAAGACTAGGGAGCGAAAGCCAAGAAGGAACTCATCAATCAACAACTGGCATGACATAAGTGGAGATAGGTAGATCATATGTTTAAGAAGGCTACAGGAATATTTGGCAAGGGAAGCTATGGATTGGAAACCAGGGAGGATAAAAGAGACGGAGCATTTGAGGAGTGTCCGGTGGCAATCAAGTGACAAGGAACTGAATTTGACAGGGATGTCATGATCCTGTTGAACTTTTCTAAGTCAACACCTAAGGGAAAGCTTTGAGCAAGAACAGAAGTTCAAAGGTTCAATATTCTGGGTAACATGGTTCTGCATAGTAAGTAATATATGGTCTGAAATGCTGGATGCTACAATGGTGTCGGTTAGAAAAGGGAGGAGTAAGATGGTAATACCTGACTGAGTCTTATACTAAGATTAGAAATGATTTTAAGTGGGGAGTTTGCTTCCGTATATACTTGTCCACATGCCTATTAGCTGTTATAGAATAGGACACATTAGATGAGTGTTCTGGAGAATCTGTGTTCTACTTACCACAGCACCTATGAACTTCAGAAACACTTTTCTGAAGTTGCACTCTGAATTGTCAAAACATGGGATAAACTACCTGCATCTATTGTTATCTGTCAGGACACCACACCTTTCAAAAAGGCCATGCCTCCTGAAATTCATTAACACTCTTCCTACCTTGCTTATCTACCCTTTCCTGGACAAAATGCTTTGTGGTATTTCGCCCATCGCTGCATTCTGAGTTCAAATTCCACTGAGGTCGACTTTGCCTTTCATCCTTTCAAGGTTGATAAATTAAGTACCAGTGAAATTCTTGGGTCAATGTAATCGACTAGTCCCCTCCCCCAAAGCTTCAGGTCTTGTGACTATAATTTCTGAGGAGTGGCTGTGTGGTAAGTAGCTTGCTTATGAACCACATGGTTCTGGGTTCAGTCCCACTGCGTGGCACCATGGGCAAGTGTCTTCTACTATAACCTCGGACTAACCAAAGCCTTGTGAGTGGATTTGGTAGACGGAAACTGAAAGAAACCCATCATGTATATGTGTATGTATATATATATATATATATATATATATATATATATATATATATATGTATGTATGTATGTATGTGTTTATATGTTTGTGTGTCTGTATTTGTCACCCCAACATCGCTTGACAAACAACCGATGCTGGTGTGTTTACGTTCCCGTAACTTAGCAGTTCGGCAAAAGAGACTGATAGAATAAGTACTAGGCTTCCAAAGAATAAGTCCTGGGGTCGATTTGTTCGACTAAAGGCGGTGCTCCAGCATGGCTGCTGTCAAATGACTGAAACAAGTAAAAGAGTAAAAAGTGAGAGAGAGTTATTATTATTATCATTGTTATTATTATTATTATTATTATTATTATTATATTATTATTATTATTATTATTATTATTATTGCTATATTAAAGACAGTGAATTGGCAGAATTATAAGCATGCTGAGCAAAATACTTAGTGGCATTTCATCCGTGTTTATGTTCCGAAATTCTGGCCTTTTACCAAAATTTGAACCTTTTATTGTTACATTTATTTCCGTCCCATTTCTTAATAATATTGGTTTCAAATTTCTTAATAACGTTGTTTACCATCATCATTATAATGATTTATTTGAGTTTCTGGTATTCTAAATGGTTATCTTGACTTTTCTGTGATGTAATTGATTCAGATTTGGAAATATCTATTGGAATTCTATTTTTAAAAATTGCATAAATAGGCTTTAGAAAGCATTGCAAGCAATTTAGATAGATTATAATAATATGAATACCAAAGCATATTCAGCAAGAAGGAACAAGAAGAAAAATTGCTACACACTTGCCTTATAAGGAAGGAAAACCTAAAGTGAAAATAATGGCATACATGGGTTTTAAATGAGTATAACGATTCTTTATGGTAATAATTGTTTCTCAGAGGAGACCACTTTGCGAATTATAAAGTAAGCATACGGTAAAGTATCTACTTGCTCAGTATGTTTGTATGATACCATTAATGCAAACCTTCAAAACTGTATGGAATCCTTTTCTGTTTCTGATTTTTCAATATTATTTTCGATAATATTATTTTCAATATTATTGTTGTTAATGTTATAAATACATGAAGTGTTGTTTGTTTATTTTTCTTTTCCAATGACAACTGGTGTTTGCAAGAGTGCATGTGTGTGTGTGCACATGTGTGTGTGTGTGTGTGTGTGTGTGCAGCTCTTTATTTTCTTGGTATGACTGTTAAGTGATGGATCCAGACGTTGATGGCAAAGATGGCATTCAGCCATAGAAGTCATGCTTGGAGCAGGCAGCACAGCTTGGTGCAGTCTTCTGACTTACCTGTTCCTATCAAACCGTCCGACCCGTACCAGCATGGAAAACAGGCGTTAAATGATGGGTCGGTTTCCAGTTTTCTTGGCGTATAGTTTCCCCCCCCACCTGGACCGGACACCGGTCCGTCGCAGGTGAGCTGCTAGATGCAGGAGAAAAGAGTGAGAGAAAGTTGTGACAAAAGACTCAGCAGACATTCACCATTACCTTCTGCCGGAGCCACGTTGAGCTTAGGTGTTTCGCTCATAAACATACACATCGCCCAGTCTGAGATTCAAATCCGCGATCCCTCGACCGCAAGTCTGCTGCTCTAACAACTAGGCCATGTGCCTCCACGATGATGATGATGATGATATATTCATCATCATCATCATCATCATCATCAAATGTACACTTTTTCCATGCATGTATGGGCCAGACAGAAATTGTTGAGGCAGATTTTCTATGGCTGGATCCCTTTCCTATCACCAACCCTCACCTGTTTCCAAGCAAAGTAATATTTCCCATGACCCAACATCTTTTCCATAAAAGACTGGAAAGGAACAACATCATCTGTACGACAATAATGCTCATTTTACAACCATCAAATGATGTCAAGACCAGGGTATACACACACACACACACACACACACACACACACATACACACACACACACACACATATACATCATCATCGTTTAACGTCCACTTTCCATGCTAGCATGGGTTGGACGATTTGACTGAAGGCTGGCGAACCAGACGGCTGCACTAGGCTTCAATCTTGATCTGGTAGAGTTTCTACAGCTGGATGCCCTTCTTAACGCCAACCACTCCAAGAGTATAGTGGGTGCTTTTACACTCTTTGCACCCCGCTAGCACGGATGCCAGTCATCGAATTTGATTTTGATTTCACTTGACTCAACAGGTCTTCACAAGCAGAGTTTTAGTGTCCAAAAAAGGAAAAGGTATGCATAAGTGGGCTGGTTATTCCCCTGGCATAGGCCATGAGATTATGGTGAGCTTATTTCAATTTACATCAAAGAAATCCATTCACAAGACTTTGGGTGGCTTAAGACTATATATCTTCTTCTCAACTCACAACCGAGTTCCATTCCAGCTGATGGGTCATAAGTCAATCTGACTGCCTGGTGACTCTCTATTTTTCAACACTGTTTTCGTTCAAACACAGCTGATGCTTGAAAGCGACTGAGTGGAGGACAGTGGCAGGTAGTAGATGCCTGGGTTGATGTGAGGCCTATGTTGCCAGATGCTGCTATAGTTATCATTACACACTGCTGCCCAACGTCCAAAGATCGAGTTTTTACTTATTTATGTATTTTTCTGCTTCCTTATTTTACTTTTTTGTCATAAGTGCAGGTGGTTGTAAGTCGCATAAGTCATAAGTTGAGGAGAAGGTGTAGCAGAAGACATAAGGCAGTGAACTGGCAGAAACGTTAACACGCCGAGCGAAATACCTAGTGGTATTTTGTCTGCCGCTACGTTCTGAGTTCAAATTCTACCAAGGTCGACTTTGCCTTTCATCCTTTTGGGGTTGATTAAATAAGTACCAGTTACACACTGGGGTCGATATAATCGACTTAATCTGTTTGTCTGTTCTTGTTTGTCCCCTTTGTGTGTTGCCCTTAGTGGGCAGTAAATAAATAAGAAAACATTTGCCCCAGGTGTCAAGCAGTGGAACTGAGCCAGGAAACATGGTTGGAAAGCAAGCTTTTTTACTATACGGTACCTGGAGTTAACAACAACAACAACAACAATACCAGCACCTATAATGATTATAATTGTTTTAAATGACAATAGACGGGGATATGATATTTGTTTCATTCAAAGACACAGAAAAACAGATGAACGATGATGATGATGATTGATGATGATGATGATGATGATGATGAGGATGAGATGATGATGATGATGATGATGATGATGATGATGATGATGATGATGATGATATGATGATGAGGATGATGATGATATGAGGATGATGATGATGAGGAGATGATGATGATGGATGATGATGATGATGATGATGAGGAGATGATGATGATGATGATGATGAGGATGATGATGAGGATGATGAGGATGATGATGATGATGATGATTGAGGATGATGATGATGATGATGATGATGATGAGGATGATGATGATGATGATGATGATGATGATGATGATGATTGATGATGATGATGATGAGGATGATGATGATGATGCTGATGATGATGATGAGGATGAGATGATGATGATGATGATGAGGATGAATGATGATGATGATGGATGATGATGATGATGATGATGATGAGGATGATGATGATGGATGATGATGATGAGGATGATGATGATGATGATGATGATGATGATGATGATGAGGATGATGATGATGATGATGATGGTAACAACAGCAATGATTGCTGATAATTTTAACATAACGATAACATGAACAATGACGTTGAAGATAACCACTAATAAAGACGATCGAGATGATGATAATGTTGTTTGTGATTACTGCAATGATTTTGATAATGGTGGTAATAATTATAATGATGACGATGATGATGATGATGAAGATGACGATGATAAAGATAACTGTAACAACAGCGACAGAGATAAAGTTGATGAGGATCATCGTCATGATGGTGATGGTAATTATGATGTAGATGACAAGAGTAATGATTGTGATAATGACAATGACGAAGATAATTGCAGCAACAATGACAGTGATGATTAGAATGATGATTATGATGCTCATGATGGTATTGATTATGGTGATGATAATGATATGGAAGATTATGATGACAAAAGGAATGAGGATAGTGATGGCACCTAGGTTATTGCTGATGATAAAATGTTTTTAAATGGTAATACTGAAGATGGTGGCGGTAATTAAAAATCAACAAGATGGTGAAAATGCTAATAAATAGCAAAAGGGATGATGATGGTGACAGCAATAATAATGGTGGTGGTGGTGGTGGTGGTGGTGGTAATGGTTGTGGTGGAGGTGGTGGTGGTGGTGATAATGGTAGTGGTCATGTTGGGGATGGTTGTGGTGGTGGTGGTAGTGGTGGTATTGGAGATGGCTGTGGTGGAGTTAGTGGTGGTGATGATGATGGTAGTAGTCATGCTGGTGATGGTTGTGGTGATGGTGGTAGTGGTGGTGTTGGAGATGGTTGTGGTGGAGTTGATGGTGGTGGTGATAATGGTAGTGGAGGTAGTAGTGGTCGTGTTGGTGATGGTTGTGGTGATGGTGGTAGTGGTGTTGCTGGAGATGATTGTGGTGGAGGTGATAGTGGTGGTGATGATGGTAGTGGTCATGTTAGAGATGGTGGTGGTGGTGGTGATGATGATGGTAGTAGTCATGTTGGTAATGGTTGTGGTGGTGGTGATAGTGGTGGTGTTGGAAATGGTTGTGGTGGAGTTTATGGTGGTGATGATGATGGTAGTGGAGGTAGTAGTGGTCATGTTGGTCATGGTTGTGGTGGTGGTGGTAGTGGTCATGCTGGAGATGGTTGTGGTGGAGGTGATAGTGGTGGTGATGATGGTAGTGGTCATGTTGGAGATGGTGGTGGTGGTGGTGGTGATGATGATGATGGTAGTGGAGGTGGTAGTGGCCATGTTGGTGATGGTTGTGGTGGTGGTGGTAGTGGTGATGATGATAGTAGTAGTGATGGAGGTGGTTGTGATAACATTAACAAACTAACCCCACTGACTTTGGTAGAGTGCATGTATTCAAAATAGTTTCTATATATAGATAAATAAATAAATACACCTACACACACATATATATGCATATATATGCACACACATACATATATATATATATGTATGTATGTATGTATGTATGTATGTATGTATGTATGTATGTATGTATGTATGTATGTATGTATGTGCATGTGTGTGTGTGTGTGTGTATGTGTGTGTGTGTGTGTGGTACTTGAGAAATCCAGCCTTATCTTTAACAATACTTTGAACAATGGCACACCAAATAGAGAGGCACCAATCTAATAAACTGGATGTAGATAAACTGTCTCCAGTTCTTTTACAGTTCAAAATATTTTTTCTAACAGAAAAAAGAATACAAATAATTAAATAAATATAATATATAACAAACCAAAAACTAAAAGAAACATTATTAGATTTTTTCATTTAAATTTATTTTTTTTACTTTCCCAAAACATTTTTATTTATTTAAAAAAAATTGTAATAATTTTAGAAACAGTTTCTCTTAGATATTTTATTGTTCTGTTTATCTATTTTCATTTTTATTTTCTTGTTTTTTAGATTATCCACCCTCCCACCCCTTACCCCAGCTCATCGAATGTATTCATTGCTTTTTACTGTTTTACATATATATATATATATATATATATATATATTATATATATATATATATATATATATATATATATATATATATATGTGTGTATATATATTTTTTTTTTATTGATGTAATATTTTATTTTATTGTATATTATACTATTCTCATTCAGTGTTTGTCTGTTTAAAGATATTTTTATCATTACAAAGTTTAGAATTACATGAAATTAACCAAAGGAAAATTTGTTTATTCTATAAAATATATTTGACTTACATTGGAAAACAAACTTAAAACAGAGCATAACATAAAGATGTTCTTTAAATGCATGGTAAAACAAAAAGCAACAAAAACAACCATACAAATAAACAGTTTTGGCTTGATCTCTATTCTCCAGATAATGACATTATGTCTGTTTAAATGTGTGGCATTCCAAAATATTTTAGAATTCTTTTACTGGTAGTTCTTAGTCATTAGCTTGTGGCTCTGCTGGTACCTTGCCTCTGAGGGATTATTGGGAGTTATTTTTAGCTGAACATATCGATTGCAATGCTTTGTTTAAAATTTATCTCATCATTATCTCAGCAGGAGTGGCTGTGTGGTAAGTAGCTTGCTTACCAATCACATGGTCCTGGGTTCAGTCCTACTGCATGGCACCTTGGGCAAGTGTCTTCTACTATAACCTTGGACTGATCAAAGCCTTGTGAGTGGATTTGGTAGACAGAAACTGAAAGAAGCCTTTTGTATATATATATATATATGTTATATATATATGTATGTATGTATGTATGTATATGTTTGTGTGTCTGTGTTTGTCCCCCCCAACATCACTTGACAACCGATGCTGGTGTGTTTACGTCCCCGTCACTTAGCAGTTTGGCAAAAGAGACCGATAGATTAAGTATTAGGCTTACAAAGAATAAGTCCTGGGGCTGAGTTGCTTGACTAAAGGTGGTGCTCCAGCATGGCTGCAGTCAAATGACTGAAACAAATAAAAGAATAAATTTTGTAAAGGGAGATAAGTAAAGATATCTTGGTCATAATGAGACGAAAACCACCTCAGAGAATAATAACTCAACTCACCAATTTTTCTATGAACATTCTATGAATTATGAATTATGAATTATGGCTGTATAGTAAGAAGTTTACTTCCAAACGGCATGGTTTCTGGTTCAGTCTTGCAGCATGGCACCTTGAGCAAGTGTTTTTTACTATAACCTTAGGTTGACCAAAGCCTTGTAAATGGATTTGGTGGATGGAAACTTTGTGAAAGCCTATCTCATAATATGTGTGTGTAAACACATATATACATATCTATTTATATGTCTGTCTGTCAGTCTGTCTGTCTGTCTCTATGTATGTATGTACGTATGCATAAGTATATGTGCGTGCATTCGTGCTTGTTCCTCACTAGCACTAGATAAGTAGTGTTGATCTGTTTATATTCCTGAAACTTAGCAGTTCAGCAATACAGACCGATAGAATAAGTTCTAGATGTCAAAAAAAAAAAATAATAATAATAATAAGTACTGAGCTCTAATTGTTCAATGAAAACCCTCAAGGCAGTGCTCCAGCATGACCACAGTGCAATGAGTGAAACAAATAAAAAGTAAATAATGTGTGTGTGTGTACCTAGGGTTCATGTATGTCTTTGAGAGATTATAGTTCTGCACCTAGAATTTTCCATCCCAAACTGTAGGCTTTGTCAAGGTTAATGGTTTTAATTCAGTGACAATATTCTTATGATTGCTCCAAGTGTGGTTTAACCCTTTAGCATTCAGAATACTCCATCACATTATTTTGAATTAGTCATGCATTATCTTGTAGCTTTGAAATTTTGATGATGTGGTTGTATATTTTTATAATGACATTGTAGTGTAGGTGTGAGAGACTGGATCTGGCCAGTTTGAACATATAACAGGTAGAATATTTTGGCCAGATATGTTTGGTTTAAATGCTAAAGGATTAAGAAGGAACCAATAGATAAAGCGTAGAGGCACATGGCCAAGTGGTTAGAGCAGCGGACTTGCGGTCGAGGGATCGCAGGTTTGAATCTCACACCGGTCGATGCATGTGTTTATGAGCAAAACACCTAAGCTCCACGTGGCTCTGGCAGAAGGTAATGGTGAACGTCTGTTGACTCTTTCGTCACAACTTTCTCTCACTCTTTCCTCCTGCATCTTGCAGCTCACCTGCGACGGACCAGCGTCCCGTCCAGGTGGGGAACCTATATGCCAAGGAAACCGGGAAATCAGCCCTTATGAGCCAGGTGCGGCTCGAGAAGGAACAAACAATAAATAAAGCAGTTTATACCTAGTCACATGACTTGCTACAAATAGCAACGAAATCTTCACTACACCATACTCTGTTAACTTAAAAAGAGAAGACACATTAGATAAAACAGTCCCAGATATCTTTAAGTGGCAGGATGTCCATGGTCGAGATGTATTTGATGATTGGTCTGCTAAATTATGATTCACCTACAGCTGTGTAAAACAAAAAACAAAAAAAAACATCAAAACTGCTATCACAAAGTCAACAGAGGGAGCTGCTATGTGGCTACTTGACTCTTTCAGAAAAAAGTAGTCAGATCTTCCTCAATTTGCACCCTAAAAATGTTACTTAAGAAACCGTTAGATACGATGGTGTCTCTGGAGATACCTAAGATGACCATTTGATTGTTTTGTAATGTTATGTCTGGCCTAATTCCTTCGTTTGTTGTTCTCTTTTGTGGATCTCATCCTCAAACTCATCTCCATCATCAATGCATAACTTCACAACATATCTTTGTATCAGCCACTTTCTTTCAAAGCACAAAGGAGCTATTAGGTGATTTGCTGGTAGGGAAATGTCAACAAGCACCATTCCTTCAATATAAGAGCATTGTAGCATACTTGAAGCATTATGATAAAGAAGTAAAATAACAGTTTATATGAAGATGGCGCGTTTCTTACATCTGCACAACAATTAGCTTGGCCTGTATTATAAAGACTAACATTTCTTAATTGTTCCCAATGATGGGCCTTTGTGCCTGAAATATATGAAGTAATTAAATTGTTTCCTTTTTGTATTGTAAGAAGCTTTCTATTTTAACTATTTTGCTATTTTTACCCTTGGAGATATCTATCTATCATTCTATCTATCTATCTGTCTATCTTTATGTCTGTGTGTGTTTGTGTGAATAAGCCATCTAAGAGTCCATAAGTCAGGAAAAAATACACTTGCATATCTATCAATAGAGTGGGTATATTAATTGAAATGTACAGTATTACATATCCATTACAGCCGATCTTACCAATTGGTTTTGGACTAGGGCGTTCAACAGAGTGTTAAGTAACAGTCTGATTATGTAACCTTGTGCTCTTCAGAGGTAACCATTATGGAATGAAATTTGGCTATAGCTGTATTTCGTTCCATATCAAACCAATAAACTGGGTTTTTTTTTAGACAAAAATACCTTGTGTGGTATTTGTTCTGCCCAAGTTACAAAGAAGCTTTCATGTCATGTTACTATCAACATCATAATAGGCAGTGAACTAGTAATTAACTCTTTGGAGACTGCTCAAATGTAATAAAATATAAATGTTAAATAAATTTTCCATAGCAGTGCCACAGCACATCATAGATGACTTGTTGAAACTGGTAAAATAATAAATGTCAAAGTCTTTGAAATTTGATATTTGACATTATAGCACCAATTTAAGACAAAAAGGAAAGCAACAGACTCACTCGCAGTAGGCTTGATGCTCTTTCCATTTTCAAATTAATCTTTTTTATAATGTTTAGTATAATTTACATTGAAATCTTAACAGGTAATTTCATCTCTCAATATTCGTTTTTAGAAATAAAAGATTATAACGCTGACTTACTTGGAAAATCTAAAATTCTCTTATTAAAAAGTACCTTTTTTTTCCTTTTGTCTCTGTTACTTTTATTTTTCTATGTTAAATTGGCTCTTTTTTATGTTGAATATAAAATTTTGAAGAATATTACATTTAGTCTTTGAACTAGTTTCAAGTATTCAATTGTCACCATGCTGAGAAACTGCTAGGGATGGTTTTCATCTACTATATATTGAGCACTGTTGTTATATGTTTGTTCCTTCTTGAGCCATGCCTGGCTCATAAGGGCCAGTTTCCCGGTTTCCTTGGCATATAGGTTCCTCACCTGGACAGGACACCAGTCCGTCACAGGTGAGCTGCTAGATGAGGAGGAAAGAGTGAGAGAAAGTTGTGGAGAAAGAATCAGCAGAAGTTCGCCATTACCTTCTGCCAGAGCTGCGTGGAGCTTAGGTATTTTGCTCATAAACACACACATCGCCCGGTCTGAGATTCAAACCCACGAACCCTCGACCGTGAGTCTGCTGCTCTAACCACTAGGCCATGTACCTCCATCTACTATATATATATATATAACTCTGTTTATTTTATAGCACATAAATGATGGAAGATTGATGAAACCATTACAGTATGAAGTAAAATGCCTTTGCTGCATTAGGTCTGGTGCTTTATCTTTTGATATCAATCATCATTATCCTTTAATGTCCATTTTCCATGATAATATGGTTTGGACAGTTTGACAGGAGCTGATCAGCAGGAGAGCTACACCAGGCTCCAATTGTCTGTAATACCAAGTACTTCACGGAGTGTGCTGCGTATTTTTAACCTGACACCAGCATGGGTGCTTTTATGTTTCACCTCTGTCTTTCTTCCTTGTGTAGTGTTGGGGGTTGATATAATCAACAGGTGTACGACATTTTGGTGCCACCTTTTTGATGCCACCTATTTCTTGCAGTTGATTTGATGATGACTTATTTGACCTGTCTTTTTAATATTTCTTTTGTTCTCTCCTTTCTTCCCTCTCTTCTTTTCCTTCTCCCTCTCTCTCTCACTCTGTGAGCATATGTCGCTTCATGTGTATGAGGAGAGCAAATGTGTTTCTGGCAGTTGTGTTCAATTAATAAATTGTAATGTCTCACTCTCTCACTCTCCCTCCCTCTGTCTCTCTGTCTCTGTCTCTCTCCATTCTATTTGTATTCCTATTTCTATGCATGCATTTGTGCATATGCATGTGTGTATGTGTGAGTGTGTTTGCTTCTAGTGTATGTCAAAACATATTTTATTTATTATTTATGCACCCTTTTCAAGACTAGCCAGGCTCATGGGCCCAATTTCCTGGTTTCTGTGGCATATGTGTTCCCCCAAGCTGGACCGGACGCCAGTTCATCGCAGCGCTACTCAAGAAACAGGAAGAAAGAGTGAGAGAAAGTTGAGGTGAAAGAGTACAACAGCAGTTGCCACCACCCCCTGCCAGAGCCTCGTGGATCTTTAGGTGTTTTCGTTCAATAAACACACACAACGCCTGGTCTGGGAATCAAAACCATGATCCTCCGACCGTGAGTCCATAATAACAATATCTTGCCATTGTTATATTATCAACCTATTAAACCCACGCATCCATTCACCAAAAGAAAGAAAAAGAGAGGAGATATGAGGTGCAGAAAATGATGGTGGTGGCGATGGTGATGATGGTAGTAATGGTGGAGTTATTCCTGAATATGTCACAGTGGTGTGCAGCTCTGAAATTGATAAAGAAATGACAGTTAATATTAAAAAACAATTAATACATTATGACATTTTTAAAAATAAAATTATAATTGATGAAGTTAGAATTAGGAAAGATATGAAGCCATTCATCATAGAAACTACTGGATATCATAGTTTAATATTAGCTGCCAAAGAAACCCAAAATTTTTCAGTGTTGGAAAATTTACTTTGCAACTTAGGCATTGTTCAAAAGAATAAAAAGAATATGAATGATGTAGATCGTATTTGAATAATATTTCTTAAGAATAACTGTAATATATCACCATCTTGTCAATCTATTGTGAGAAAAATATGTTGGATTTTATAGGAACAATATTTCAAAATGGCATTATTGAATCTTTATCTCTTTATTTTTTCACTTTTGTTTTCTGAAATCTGTTAGGTTTCAAAAATTAAGATTACATTAATATTATCTGTAAATATTAATATTGAATTATTTATATTTTGCTTAATCAATTTATTTATTGATTTGATGTGGATTTCCCCTGGCATCAGTGGATTATAGTTTGTGATTAAGATTAAATTTAATCCCTTAAATATTGACAACATTCAAATAATATTAGTTTACGTCTGTGTTACAATGCCAGAAATTTTAGTGAGAGGGTGTTGTCAATTAAGTCAAATCCAATATTTAACTGGTATTTGACATTATGTTGACTCCAGAAAGTTGACATTCAAATAATATTGATTTCCATCATAGGCACAGGGCAAAATATATTCTTCAATGATGAGTATAATCAATTAAACTGATCCAACACTTGCTTTATTGATACTGAAAAGCTGAAAGGAAAGTTCACCACCACACTTGAATCTGAACTCAGATCATAAAGCATATAACATTGAAATGAAAATGATTTACTGATAACATCAAAGTAAAAACCAGATACTTCCTGATTTATTGTACACTAGAATCAATGGACATATTTTTAGTATACTTTCTAACATCATAAAATGTTGAATCATTAAGCTGTATCATTCCACATACAAACCACCTAAGAGGTAAGGACAAACTTAAACTTAGAGTACAAATAATATAATCAGCTGTAGAAACATTGCCAGATCAGATTGGAGCCTGGTGCAACAATTGACTACCAAATGACCACTATGTGTTCATTCACCAATTTATAGAGTCCACCACACAATTAAAGTGGGCAAAAAAAAAGAGAAATACCTGCACTATGCTTTAAATCAGTCACATGATCAATGAACATTATTTCTCATTAGAATTAATTTTGGATCCATTATTCATTTTCTTTTGTGGAACTAGAAACTAGTATACCATGTAATACCATTTTAAATTATATCTATAAGGTTATTTCTTCCATTTGCTGCTACTGCTGATTGCCTGCCAAATTATAATAATATTGTGCTGCATACTGTGACAGTAGCTGGAACTTTATTCTATCCTTGGTAACACTAGTATGAAACCTAAAACCGAATTCTCGTTGAAACCTCTACAGTCAGACCTGCTTGTTCCACATAGATATCGTCAGTCACCAGCAAGCTTGTAGCTGATGAGGACAGCCCTTTCATGAACCTTTGTTTCTGTTACAAAACCATAGAAGAAAACTTAGAGTACTATTTGTCTTATGTAAACATGAAAATGTGGACATTAATATAAAATGATGGGGAATGAATCATTTCTCACTGTTTTATCAATAGATGTAAATAACAATGATTGCTAAACAGTGGCTCTCAAAGTTGCTATGAGTAGCTTCTGAAATAATATTAGATTTTAATTTTATTTTTCCTAAAATAGCTCTAACATTCTATGTGAATTATAAAGGATTAACTGTAAAAAGGAAAACACAATAAAAATCAACAATGATTAGAGATTAATCAGTCCATTTCAGTAATTAAAACTGTATAGCTTTATGCATTCTTATTTATAAATATAATTTCAGAAAAACAGATTAGTCAATCTATTTTAGTGATTAAAGTTGTGTAGGTATATATTTTCTTATAATATAACTTAAAGATATGTGTATATATATATATGTATATATATATATATATATATATATATATATATAATATATATATATATATATATATATATATATATATATATATGGCCCAGCATCACATATATTTTTATTTATATGTAGGAGCTACAACATATGTGTGTATGTTTGTGTATTTGTATTGTAGCTTGTGGACATAAATAAAAATATCTTGTGTGACTCTGGGTCATCCCTCAATAAAAAAAAAATCCCACAAATTTCCTCAACTAAAATGCACCATTTTCACAGATATTAACATTCTGCTGTCCGTTTCCTATAAAATGCATCGTATTTAATTTGACAAACTGCTGTGCCTACAATAATTATATATCTCCACAGCAGTAATAAAAAAGAAATCTCAAACTAAGCATTGCAGTTCTTCAGTGTTATCCAAATGACACACCATGAAACTGCTATCATCATCGAACTGGTAGGCACCTTAATTAACCCTGACCATAAGCAATCAAGCAAAATGTATACATTACCACAACAGTATTATCATAACAATGATATCATAGACTGGATAGCTAGATACAGTATGCACATGTTAATTGGGTACATTTACATATTAATTGATAGCATGCTATAAACATAACATTACTTCCAGAAGGAAAGATAAATCATGTTAGTTATCTTTGTGGGTATGTCTTTGTGGCTTATGAGTTCCTCTTGCTTTACTGCAACTTCTACACAGTGGTGTCATACTACGCATTATGTTGCAGTGGTGTCAGGGTGGTTGACATGATTTAGTAGTGTTGGTATTACGGGAGGTGTTAGAGATTGTATATTAGTAGTAGTAGTAGGTGGAGAAATTAACGGTGTCAACCTGTTAGAGGCATGCTACAATGAATCACTTACAAAGTGGCTTTGCAAGCAATGGAGAAGCCAATGATCTTACTGCATCAATAACATTACCGTTATTAACAGATAAATTGGAGAATGATATTCAGGTTTTGTTCATTCAATTGATGCTCACAAATATTGTTCATCTTCATGTTAAATATAACATTTTGATTTCCCTCTACTAAAATACATTGACAAATATAAAACCCTTATTTCCTCTCTACTCCAATACATTCAGAGATAAATATAATACTGTGGCTGTGAATTCCAAAAATATCCATGTGAATGGTCAAGATGATATGTATATGAAGTGTAGTCTCTTTTAACACAGAATGAAGGATAAATTACTATGGAATAGCACTTGAAACTGATTGCTATGTCTTGAAAGTAGATACTGAAAACAGTTTGTGAATGTCATTCACACTTACAACTAAAATAGTAACTGCAATAAGAACACTTTTGCAAAGTAAAACTCCCCGGAAATAGTTAATCTGTAGGTCAGAAGCTTCTCTCTTTTCTCTTTCAGTTGCTAAAATATTCACGATGTATGAAGAAAAAGAAAACTAAATTGAAAAACACACATTCCACTAATGTCTTCTAAACTGAAATTGTTTTCCATCTATAAGAAATGTTTCACTTCATAATAATATTCAATTTAATTAAATTTATACATTTTGAGCTACTTCATGCTGACAATTTCTTGTAAGAATGAAATGACACTATACATGTTATCTAAGACTAAATATTTTGAGATATTCGTAATAAGTAAACATAAAAATTATTAAATATAATTTAATAGGCATAGGAGTGGCTGTGTGGTAAGTAGCTTGCTTACCAACCACATGGTTCCGGGTTCCGTCCCACTACAGGGAACCTTGGGCAAGTGTCTTCTACTATAGCCTTGGGCTGACCAAAACCTTGTGAGTGGATTTGGCTGACAGAAACTGAAAGAAGCCCATAGTATATATGTATATGTATGTATATATATATATACATACATACATATATATATATATATATATATATATATATATATATATATATATATATATATATATATATATATATATATATATATATGTATGTATATGTGTGTGTATATGTTTGTGTGTCTGTGTTTGTCCCCCCAACATCGCTTGACAATCGATGCTGGTGAGTTTACGTCCCCGTAACTTAGTGGTTCAGCAAAAGAGACCAATAGAATAAGTCCTGGGGTCGATTTGCTCGACTAAAGGCAGTGCTCCAGTATGGCCACAGTCAAATGACTGAAACAAGTAAAAGAGTAAATATGTCTAATCTATGCATCTTCTTCCTTGCCCTTTGATCTAAAATTAAAAATCCTGACCACATCAAAACTGATCTAGAAATGATAATCTCCCTTCCAATAACTGATAACCAGAGCATACTACATGTTTATGATATCCCAAATTCTCTTTACTAAAACCCATAGGATTTGTACAGAAACTTCTATCCATTGTCTGTTAGGAAAATTATGAACTTGAACAATTGCATGATGCTGATGAAAGTGGATTGTTTTGGCCTGTATTGCTGGACAAAATATTTGATTCCACCAAGGAAAAGCAGCCATTGGGATATAAATTGCAGAAGGATGGTATTATGATTTTTCCTTGCAACAAAACCATCAGTGCTCATAAAATACTGCTTGTCTGCATCAGGCATTGTGTAACCCATATTGCATCAAGGACTGTGAAAAGAAACCATTTCTCTTGAAGTACAAATCACTGAACAAAGCATGAATGACATGTCAACATTTTCTTTCTGTTCTCTGAAAGAATATGTACCTACCTGTCTTCTGATTATATTTAGTATGCATTGAACTTGAGTAATATTTATTTCTGCTTGTTAATAATGCAATGTCACACAACATGAAAAACTGTGAAGTGGATTCACTAAATGGAGCCGTGAAGTCTTTGTTTTGACACCTGAACACCACTTCATAGCTATAGCTATTTAATCAGGGAATCATTGCTGCAGTGAAGAAATATTGATGTGCCATTGTGTGCCATCATCCAGAAAGACAATGAATACAAAGGACTGCCTCAAAGTATTGAGTCATTCATAGACAAGGACACTTTATTCATGATTCCTAATTGGGGGATCACAAGCAATCAGTTGTGTGATTTGAGGGCATAAAAATCTTTTCTAAAATATATTTTTTTATGGCATTGTGTTAAATATTTCTTTTATTGTTACAATCAGTTCAGTTATCCAAATAAAATACTTTCCACCCATTTCATTCAAATAACAGAGATCTCTTTGCATAATATCTTATTTCAGCTGTGTCATTCAGAAGCTTGCTTTTCAAGCATATGGCTTTGGGTTCAGTCTCACTGTATGGCACATTGGGCAAGTGTATTCTTCTATAGCCTTAGGTTAACCAACACCTTGTAAGTGAATTTGGTAGACAGAATATATATGAAAGCCAGTCATTATGTGTATATATATATATATATATATATATATATATATTATATATATATATATACACACACACACACACACATTAATCTATATATATATATACATATATATATATATATATATATATATACATATATATATATATATATATATATATATATATAATATATATATATATATATATATATATATATATATAGGGAGAATTCACAAAAAAAGTCAGGTGGTGTAGACAACAACCAGATATATTAGTATAATGCTCGGGAAGTGAAAACGCTTTAATGTTTTGAGCCTACACTCTTCCACAGAAAGGAACACAGAAAGAAACAAGGAGAGAAAATAAAGAATGAGTAGTGGCTAGTGACACACAAACATATATATATATACATACTTATACATATGTGTGTGTGTGTATACATATATATATATATATATAGATTAATGTGTGTGTGTGTGTATTATTGCATCAACCAGACTGTCAAATGTTATGTACTGTTGGTCACAATGCACTTCCTCACTTCTTTTTAGCCTTTGAATGACACCATTCTCTTAGCCAGCAAAGCAGGCCAACAAACTCCATGCCAAGCCATTACAGGATTACCCCTTTGCAGTTGAGTGGACTGGGCCAATATGAAATTAAGTGTTTTGCTCAAGAATGTAATGCAACTCCCGTCTGGAATTTGAAGCCATGATCTTATGATCGCAGGCACTACACCAAAACTACTCAGCCACATGCCTTCACATGTATATATGTATGTATGCATCTACACGTGTATGTATGTATGTATGTATGTATGTATGTATGTATGTATGTGTGTATGTATGTATGTATGAATGTGTGTGTCTTTGTTTTTGAAGTTGTTCCCTGCCTCCATACCAATAAACAACCAGTGTTGGTTTGTTTACTATTGAGGTGAGTCGAAAGCTTTGCAATATTTGCATACATGCCAGTTTGTGGTGTGTATACCACATGACTGAAGCAGTTCAAGCCGTGAAAGATACCTGCTGAGGTTGGTAGTATCATAGTAGTTGGTGTGATGACACATTGTGTTGCTCCCCTCGTATGTGATTTTAAAGCTGCACAGAGGATTGTGCAATGTAGACTAATTCAGGAACTTATTTTTATGAGTTTGAACTGAGCCATAATGATGTGGAAGCAACCAAAAATATTTGTTGTATGAAAGGTGAAGGTGTAGTTGATCATAGTATAGTAAGCAGATGGTTAAAAAAATTTTGCTTGGATTACAAAAATCTCAACGATCAGGCAAGGTCATGGCCTAAAACTGTAGATTCCAAGGCCATGATCCAAACCATAGAGGCAAATCCTGTGAATAGCACTTGGAGAGTATCAGGCAAGCTCAGTATCTCACAGACATTTAGTCATTGTGCAGCGACAGAAAGCAAACTTTTCTGCGAAAAGAAAATGCGAAACCTAATACTACTCAAATGATCCAGAATAAACTTCAGAAACTTGATGGAATTAAACTCTCTTGCATATTACTTGTTCTGATCCATGCACTTATGATGCTTCATCTTGCACTCATGACCTCTTGCACTCCTGACCTCTTGCACACATGACCTCTTGCACGCATGATGGTTCATCAACTAAGAGTAGGTGGAAGATTCAATGAAGGAGGTCTGTGCCTCCAAGGACAAAAACTAGTATCAGCCTAGAATCAAAGAACTGGCAGAAAGATGGCTTCAGATGGTTGCAACACAATGGCCTCTACTTTGAATGCTAGGCTGCTTTTGTTGTAACTTGACAAATAAAGCAAATAAATTACCAAAATATTGCAAAATTTTCAACTCAGCACAATAAATACTGTGGTTGATTTGTTCAACTAACACCTCAATGCAGTGCATCAGTATGTCTGCAGTCCAATGACTAAAGCAAGTAAAAGATACAAGAACATTTGACAGATAAATATAATATGCTGTTTTTCTTGGATGAAATACATTACATAAGCATAGGAGTGGCTGTGTGATAAGTAGCTTGCTTACAAACCACATGGTCCCGGGTTCAGTCCCATTGCATGGCACCTTGGGCAAGTGTCTTCTACTATAGTCTTGGGCCAACCAAAGACTTGTGAGTGGATTTGGTAGATGGAAACTGAAAGAAGCCTGTCAAATATATGTATATATATATATATATATTATGTGTGTGTGTGTGTGTGTGTGTGTGTGTGTGTGTATGCTTGTGCATCTGTGTTTGTCCCCCCAACATCGCTTGACAACCGATGCTGGTGTGTTTATGTTCCTGTAACTTAGCAGTTCAGCAAAAGAGACTGATAGAATAAGTACTTGGCTTACAAAGAATAAGTCCTGGGGTCGATTTGCTCGAGTAAAAATGGCGGTGCTCCAGCATGGCCACAGTCAAATGACTGAAACAAGTAAAAGAGAGATATCTTTATATATAAAAGTGAGGTTGTGTGCTGTCTGTCTCCTACGATTTAGATTCCTAACTACTCCCACATTTTGCGGTGCAGTTTAACCAAAACCGGGTATCTTATAGTCATGATTCATATCGAGCCCTTCTAGATATTAGCGCGCGTCTACGATGAGTCTACGATTTAAAAAAAAATTTACCATCAATTTTTCCCATTTTTAATGCATTTTTGGCATATATAAGGAAAGTAACTCTCTAAAAATTTATTATTAAATCTCAGAACGTAAAAAGCTACAGTAACACCCCCCCCCTTTGTGGTTAGCCATATTGAGATGGCTATTATACTTTACATCTCTAAAAATGCTTATATAGTTATTTCCCCTACAAACCCGAGCAACGCCGGGCGATACTGCTAGTCACATATAAATACAAAATATTT
>NC_043011.1:29999422-30004422 GCF_006345805.1 Octopus sinensis | reverse complement strand
ATACTTTGTCATCACCAGGGAATGCAATATCCATGATTAAACAAGCTTTTTCCCTTTTTATTCCTCTTTCGATGTTCAGTTTCATAATCACACAGGATCTTTACACCCCACAGTATATTTACCTTGTCGTTCTCAATTATTCCTGAGCTTGCCCATTATTATCATCATCATCATCATCATCATCATCATCATCATCATCATCATCATCATCATTATTATTATTATTATTATTAGTAGTAGTAGTAGTAGTAGTAGTAGTAGTAGTAGTAGTAGTAGTAGTAGTAGTAGTAGTAGTAGTAGTAGTAGTAGTAGTTGAACATCACAGCATGCTGACATCAAAAAGTCTATTGACTTGCTAGTAGCATAAAACAGATCATTTATCGATCCCGGAATACATCATAGGCAAAATTCTGAATAAACTACCACCAGACAAATTATTTTTATTTTATTGGTTTCTTCTTTATATATTTCCAATAGCAAAGATTTCTTAGAATGTCCACATGTATATAGTTAAGGCAAAAAATGCGACTGCAATGGATGGCTATAAGTTTCTCGATTTTGAAATATATTAGACCAGATTTTGGCAGCAGCTTATTCCTTATTCTGTGACTTCTGTTTAGATATTTATTCAATGAATGCAGTTGATATAAAGTTTTCCAGGTAAATGTTATAACAGATCAGAAGTAGCTAACCATGCTAGATTTATGCAATAAGGAGTACTTCAATAGCTTAACTATGTGAAATCGAAATCAAATTCGATAACTGGCATCCGTGCTTAGTGGAGTGCTAAGAGTACCATACGAGCTTGATTGTTGCCAGAGCAACAAGCTAGCCTCCATGACGGTGGCATATAAAAAGCACCATTCGAGCGTGATCGTTACCTGTGTTGCCTTACTGGCACTTGTGCTGGTGGCACATGAAAAAACATTCAAGTGAAGTTGTTGCCAGTGCCACTGGACTGGCTCCTGTGCAGGTGGCACATAAAAAGCACCATTTGAGCGTGGCCATTGCCAGTACCACCTTACTGGCCCTCGTGCTGGTGGCATGTAAAAGCACCCACTACACTCTCGGAGTGCTTGGCATTAGGAAGGGCATCCAGCTGTAGAAACTCTGCCAGATCAGATTGGAGTCTGGTGCAGCCATCTGGTTCACCAGACCTCAGTCAAATTGTCCAACCCATGCTAGCAGGGAAAGCGGACGTTAAACGATGATGAGATGATGATGATGATGATGTAACTTTCAATCCTCTCACTGGGATAGTAAATTTGAATATTTATAGCTATTTTACTGAGTTATAATTACTGTATTTGATGGCATGTTAGATACTTTTTATTCCCTTAAAAATTTCCCAGACAAAAATCACTCCAGGTCCTATATGCAAAGGGCTTATATTACATACTTCAATATATTAAAAATATTTTCTCCTGAATATATGTTGCTGCAATTAGGGCGTGTCTTTCACGCATCAAATGCTGTAATTAATGATATTTTAATATAACAGGTATTAGGTATTATAAACTCCAATTTGTGTGAAGCAAAGAACAACAGACCCATTAATAATATAACCAGAACCATGTAGCTATCTACTTAGTTCTTGTAATATGTCTAATATAATTTGCATGAAAATGTTTGTTGTTAAAGTATAAGATTTTAAATGGAGTTAATTATCTTTGCAGACAGTGAACTAAAGTGAGATACATTGATATTTTGGACAGTAAAATAAACTATTCTGATAGTATTCAATGACTAACTGACTGACTGACTGACTGTCTGACTACTACTACTACTACTGCTACTGCTGCTGCTTCTTCTTCTTCTTCTTCTTCTTCTTCTTCTTCTTCTTCTTCTTCTTCTTCTTCTTCTTCTTCTTCTTCTACATTCAATTTCTATTGTCCATACTCTCATGGGTTGGATAGTTTGGCAGATTGTCTGTATTATAAAAGTAGGGATGGTTTCAAGAAAGTCGGTATCAAAAGTGGAATTAAGCTAGGTGAAGAACTTATTCTACACTCCAAAAATATGGCTAATTGAACAACAAATATTCAATAAATCTGTACAAGCATTGCTTAATGCAGGATAATCTAATGTTACCACATGATCCAGCCCTTGTTGTGATCCAAGCTTGCAAGATCTATGATTGTGTGCCTTAATGACCCACATAGCTAAATCATTTTCTTCTTGCTTTTTCTCATCATTTTCTCATAAACCAACACCCTGCTTCTTAAATACATCTAATGATATGAACTGAGCCTGAAAGATTGACAGAAGATATATAATAAATAAAATAAATGCACCCTTTTAAAGCTTAGCCAGGCTCATGGGCCCAGTTTCCCAGTTTCAATGGTATATGTGTTCCCCAGCTGGATGGGACGCTAGTCCATCACAGCGTTATTCATTTTTGCCAGCTGAGTGGACTGGAGCAACGTGAAATGAAGTGTTTTGCTCAAGAACACAAGGCGTCACCTAGTCCAGGAATCGAAACCACAATCTTATGATCATGATGCTGACACCCTAGCCACTAAGCCATGTGCCTCCATGGAGATATATGGTATATTACATAAATAGGTATGTAGATAGGTAGGTAGGTAGATAGATAGATAGAAAGATAGATAAATAGATAGATAAATAGAAAGATAGATAGATAGATAGATAGATAGATAGATAGATAGAGAGAAAGAGAGAGAGACAGTGTGCTCCTTTCAGTTTTCGTCTACTAAATTCACTTACAAGGTTTTATTGGCCCAGGGCCATTGAAGAAAACACATGCTGAATGTGTCACAAACTGGAACTGAACCTGAAACCATGTGGCTGGTAAGCAAGCTTCTTAATCTCACAGCCACATCTGCACCTCGTGCAATCCATTTTGTCCAATGCTGTCTCTTGACTCCACTCATTCACCACCCATGGTAGGAATACCACATGTTCCATGTTCATCATCCAGATATAGATAGGTCAGTGACACACATCACAATGACCGTAGGAAAAGTATCATCTTAACCTTTTTGCAGTCATCCTGCTTTCTTCTGCTGTCTGTGTGTCTTGGGCAAAGAAAAAGCAAATCAATTATTCAAAGACGTAAGTTCATGATTCATTCAACTCTGATAATGTTTTTTTTGTTTTTTTTTTTGTTTTTCTTTTGATTGTTCAGTTGTTTCAAAGGATATCATCCTTGTGGAAGAGAATAATTATTTCACGTGTTCAGTCAGAGACATATTATTTATTTTTTCACTTTTTGTTTTTGCTTGTTTTCTTTTTGCTCCTTTATATCTACTCTTTCCTCTTCTTTCTCATTCTAAATAACAATAATAATAATAATAATAATAATAATAATAATAATAATAATAATGATAATAATAATAATAAAGATGATGAAGATGATGACGATGATAATGATAATAATGATGATGATGATGATGATGATGATAATAACAATAGTAATAATAATAATAATAATAACAACAATAAATATTATTATTGTTTTTGTTGTTGTTATTGTTGCTGATTATTACTAATGTTTAACCAATTACCTTTCCGTGTCTAACATTCATCTTGTAAAAATGAAAAGACAGCAATAAATAAACAAACAAATAAATAAATAAAATAAAATAAAAAAAGTAGGTAAGTAAAGATAAAAAGAAAGAGCAGAGGATGGGTGTTGGATATTGTTCAACATAATGAACTCTAACACAACAAGTGTAAAATACAGTTAGAGTATTTATCTGCTGTCAGAATTTGCTATTTTGTTTCACTTTGAAGGAGGCCAGCTGGTGGAATCATTACTGCATGGACAAAATATTTAGCGGCATTTCTTCTGGTTTTGTGTTTGGTATTCAAATGATACTGAGGTCAACTATGATTTTCACCCTTTTGCAGTTGATGAAATAAGTACCAGATGAGCACTGGAGTCGATTATATCAATTTACCCATTAAGGCGGCGAGCTGGCTGAAACGTTAGCACACTGGGCGAAATGCGTAGCCGTGCCGCTATGTTCTGAGTTCAAATTCCGCCGAGGTCGACTTTGCCTTTCATCCTTTCGGGGTCGATAAATTAAGTACCAGTTACGCACTGGGGTCGATGTAATCGACTTAATCCATTTGTCTGTCCTTGTTTGTCCCCTCTGTGTTTAGCCCCTTGTGGGTAGTAAAGAAAGAGATATCAATTTACCCATTCCCTTAAAATTGCAGACCTTGTGCTAAAATTTGAAGTAGTTTACTCTCTTTACTCTTTACTCTTTTACTTGTTTCAGTCATTTGATTGCGGCCATGCTGGAGCACCACCTTTAATCGAGCAACTCGACCCCGGGACTTATTCTTTGTAAGCCCAGTACTTATTCTATCAGTCTCTTTTGCCGAACCACTAAGTGACGGGGACATAAACACACTAGCATCACTTGTCAAGCAATGCTAGGGGGACAAACACACACGCACATATATATATACATATATACGACGGGCTTCATCAGTTTCCGTCTACCAAATCCACTCACAAGGCTTTGGTCGGCCCAAGGCTATAGTAGAAGACACTTGCCCAAGGTGCCACGCAGTTGGACTGAACCCGGAACCATGTGGTTGGTAAGCAAGCTGCTTACCACACAGCCACTCGTGCACCTATTATTTGTTTTACTTTGTTATTTGTTTTACTTTGATGAAGTACTATAAGATGGCCTCTCCTGCTTAACGACCTGCACAAATGACTTGTTTATAGTGATCAAGTGCTCATGCCACACATTAACTCACTCTCTCCATCAAGTCGATGTTGTCTAAACTGATGCACAGTGCACCTTGCATCAGGTGTTGAAGTGATCACAGAGTAATGTGAGATGAACAGTTTTGCCCCAAAACACAAAAAAAGTCACCCAGTCTAGGAACTGAAACCATGATACCCCGATCGTGAATGTAACACTCCATCTACTAGGCTGTGCACCCTCACAAAGTAATTTGTAATCCAGCAAGCCAAGTGAGACCATAACCTTGTGGCCTATGCCAGGGGTGTAACCAGC
>NC_043011.1:29969422-29996922 GCF_006345805.1 Octopus sinensis | reverse complement strand
TGATGTGTACACACCAGTATATATTATTATACACCAGTTGTTCATAACCTGGAAGGCATCATTCCACTCAGAAGTTGTGAGTTCACAAGGCATCACTAAAGATCAAGATAATACTAAGGCAAATGCTGAATTGTGATTTTTTTCTTAGAAATAAAATAACCAAGTTAGAAACAATACTCTTTACACTTTCACTTGCTTCAGTCATTTGACCGCCACCATGCTGGAGCACCACCTTTATAGTCAAGCAAATCGACCCCAGAGCTTATTCTTTGTAAGCCTAGTACTTATTTTATTGGTCTCTTTGGCCAAACCACTAAGTTACGGGTATGTAACTGGTACTTATTTCATTGACCTCCAAAAGGATGAAAGGCAAAGTCAACCTCAGTGATTTTGAACTCAGAACAGGAATAACAATAACAATAATAATAATAATAATAATATAATAATAATAATAATCCTTTCTAATATAGGCACAAGGCCTGAAATTTTGGGGGTGGGGGTAAGTCATTTACATCAAATCCAGTGCTCAACTGGTACTTATGTTATCGATCTTGAAAGGATGAAAGGCAAAGTTGACCTTGTTGGAATTTGAACTCAGAACATAGTGACAGGCAAAATACAGCTAAGCATTTTGGCTGGTGTGCTAACGATCCTGCCAGCTTGCCACCTATTAATAATAATAATAATAATAATAATAATAATAATAATAATAATAATAATAATAATAATAGTGATAATAATGGTAATAATAATAATAATAATAATAATAATAATAATAATAATAATAATAATTTCAAATTTTTCCACAAGGGCAACATGGGGGAGGGGATTAAGTGGATTACATTGACCTGAGTGTGTAACCGGTACTTATTTAATCGGCCCTGTAAAGATGAAAGGCAAAGTTGACCACGGTGGAGTTTGAACTCAGAATGTAGGGGCAGATGAACATAAATGATGCCATCATGAGATAATACATGGTTAATTCTTTCTAAAGAAAGTGAATCAGTAAGCGTTACATATGACAAAGTTATCTGAATGCTAAAGGGGTCAGTTATATGATCTTTGTGGCTAATCTCAATGAAAACATAATTTATTGCATGATCATCATCATCATCATCATCATCATCGTTTAATGCCTGCTTTCCATGCTAGCATGGGTTGGACGATTTGACTGAAGACTGGTGAACCAGATAGCTGCACTAGGCTCCAATCTGATCTGGCAGAGTTTCTACGGCTGGATGCCCTTCCTAACGCCAACCACTCCGAGATGATAGCTTTTCATTATAAGGTTTATTTTCACATTTAAATGAACATATCGACACACGCACACACACACACACACATATATATATAGGCATATACGCGGCAGTTGCAGGCATGGCAGCCACAAACTCAGCTGTGTAATAAGAAATTTACTTCCTAACCACATGGTTTCAGGTTCAGTCCCACAGTGTAGCACCATGGGTGTCTTCTATTGTAGCTCCATGTCAACTGAAGCCTTGTGAGTGGACTTGGTTAATAGAAACTGAAAGAAGCCTGTTATATGTGTGTATATATATGTGTGTGTGTATGTGTGTGTGTGTGTGTGCATGTGCTACTGTCCCTTTCCTTGAACATTTCATTATTGTTGTAAAAGGGTGTTGTCATCATAGAGTAATGTCTTTCATTTCTAGTCTTCCATTAAAATGTGTTTGACCATGGGGCTAATATTACATTACTTTAAAAAAGGGGAGGGTTGGGAACAGGAAGTGCATCCGGCTGTAGAAAAATCCACCTCAGCAAATTCTGTCCGGCCCATGTGAACATGGAAAAGTGGACATTAAGATGGTGGTGGTGGTGGTGGTGGTGGTGGTGATGGTGGTGGTGATAGTGGCGGTAGCAGCGGCAGTGTTGGTGATGATTGCGGTGGTTATGGTGGTGTTCGTGGCGGTAGTGGTGGTGGTGGTGGCGATCATGATGATGATGATGATAATGATACGTGTGTAAGTAATGAATTTTGTGTGTGTGTGTGTGTGTGTGCACGCATGTACGTGTGTGTGTATATACATGGATTCATTACACATGCATGTGTATGCTGTATCTTATTACATGCTTAAAGCTATTAACTCATCGACAAGATGTTTGAAGCGTTCTTGATCTTCACTGTTAAATAGATGTTCTGTTTTCTTTTCTTTCATAGTAAACAGACAAAACAAACATGTTTGTCTTAGTGAATATTCACCATGTTTACAGTAACAAAACAGTAGATTATGAAACCACGTATTCCAGTGGAAAGGAAATCAGACAATAAATAAATAAATCAGTTGAAGTATTGTGCAAATGACACCCACTCATGAAGCAGGCTTTGTTAATTGTTAATTGTTAATTGCTACAGACAAACAAGTTTTACAAATGACACTTAATATTTTCACAAAACTCTAAGGCGGCAAGCTGGCAGAATTGTTAGCACACCGGGTAAAATGATTAGCAGCATTTTGCCTGTCTTTACATTCTGAGTTCAAATTATTCCAAGGTTGACTTTGCCCTTCATCCTTTTGGAGTCAATAAAATAAGCACCAGTTGAATACCGGGGTTGATGTAATTGACTTATGCCCTCCCCTAAATTTCTGGCCTTATTCCAAAATTTGAAATCAAAATCTTCAGAAAACTTCAAGGCAGTGAGCTGGCAGAATCATAAGCATACTGGCTGAAATGATTAGCAGCTTTTTGTCAATCTTCATGTTCTGAGTTCAAATTCTGCTGAGGTTAGCTTTGCTTTTCATCCTTTTGGGGTTTGATAAAATAAGAACCAGTTGAGTACCAGGGTCAATGTAATCGACTTAACCCCTCCCCAGAATTTTCTGGCCTTTTGCCAAAATTCGAAATCAATATTTTCAGGAACTCTAATTTCAGTTATCAAAATCAATATTATATTGAGTTTAGTTTTGTTTTGTTTTTTTAAGAAAATCAGCATTTGTAGTAAATTGTCAAGATATTTACAAAATTGTTTGAGTCATTGACAAACATTCAAAAATGTCTGGCAGGTGTTTAGAAAGAGAAGAAAATGTTGCGGTAGAGGTGAGAAGGTATTAACTAGCAATAACAGCTAAATGATGGTTGGAGTAGAAATGACAACTGTCTTTATTGGTAGCTATTGGCTGCACTTTACAATGAACAATTAGTGGAAATTATCTGTAGGCTGTTGAGAATTATTGGTTAGAAATGACCTTAACCCTATAGTGTTCGCATTATTCTACCAAAATTAATGCTTTTTCATCCACATTGTTTTGAACTAATCATGCATTATCTTGTAGTTATGAGATTTTGATGAGGTAGCTGTTAATTTTTAAAACGATATTGTAGGGTTAGTGTGAGAGACCAGATCTGGCCAGTTTGAACATAAAACAGGCAGAATACTTTTGGCCGGATATGGCCGGTTTAAATGCTAAAGGGTTAAACTCATTCACTGATTGAGAAACCATACACCCTTGTTTGGAACATATTGTTATCATGTTATCACTTTCCAGTTGAAATCTTACATCTTTGGTTAACACCAAATTATCTTCTGGATATGCTTAATTGAATTCTTGCTGATCATCTTCTTCAGAATCTTCTAAAATTTGCACCAAAATTTAAAATAAATGACCTACATCTTTATCTCTCCTCCTTGGAAGTATTCTGGTGTGGTGAGCTTCATGGTAAAATATTTAGGTAAAAAAATTCTCAAAACAACCCTTAAGAAATTGTAATCTGTCTGTGAACAGTAGTAGAAGGTTAAGTTATGCACTGACATTGTTATCTCATTATCAGCAGCAGTGCTGCTGCCACTGCTGCCACTGCTGCCACTGCTGCCACTTCCACTGCTGCCATCACCACTGCCATTATCATCGTCATGCTCATTGTCATCATCATCATTAACATCTATTTCCCCATGCTTGCACATGCCAGATGGAGTTTGCTGGGGGACAGATGTGGCTGTGTGGTTAAGAAGTTTGCTTTCCAGTAACATGGTTTTGGTTTCATCTCACTGTGTGACATCTTGGGCAACTCTTGTACTGTAGCCCTGGGTCGAACAAAGTCTTGCGAGTGGATTTTGTAGATAGAAGCCGAAAGAATCCTGTTGTGTGTATGTGCATGCATATGAGTATATGTTTGTGTGTGGGGGGGGGGTTGAGTGTAAGTATGTTTGTGTCTCTTTATTTTGGCATTGCATGATTGTTGTGAATAAATGTCATTCATTTCCAATATTCTACTAAAACATGCCTATTACTTTATTTGGAATCAGGTGTAGGTTGATGACAGGAAAGGCACCCTGGCCATAGATAATAACCTCAATAAGCTCTGTCCAACTCATGCAAGCATGGAAAAGTGGCAATGGTGATAAAACTCCGCACTAAAAATTTCCACCTGTTCCTTATCCCTGAAACTTTTACCTACTGGAATTCCTTTTCTCATAATTGTTAATTGTTAATTACAACAGACAAACAAGTTTTACAAATGGAGTAACTAACATTTCATATTTTCACAAAGCTTTAATTTCAGTTATCGAAAACAATAATATATTGATTTTGGTTTCGTTTTGTTCTCTAAGAAAATCAGCATTTGTATTAAATTGTTAGGATATCTACAAAATTGTTTGAACTGTTGACAAACTTCCAATTTTATTTCCTTCAAGCATTAACTAGAAGTTCAAATTGGAGATCAGCTTTGTTAATCTCCAATTTATCCTCCTCCTCCTCCTCCTGAATATTTTCAAAAGATTTGGGCATTATTTTTTGATACAAGCTAATATTGATTAGCAACCATTGACTATTATCAGCCAATATAGATAGGGAAGTTGTGATTGCTATTAGTAGCGTATTGATGTAAGAGTGTGATTGATAAGATATCAATGTTGTAGTTACAATGACCTGAAGTATTTCGATATAAGATTGGTGAAGTGTTGGCAAACAATGGGGGAATTATTCAGCAGCGATTGAGTTAAACGCTTTTTTACAAAGACAAAACGTTGCCGATAGAAATTTAATCATATATAGATGGAATATTAGCAGCATTGAGGATTATCAATGCTCTACTAATATTCTATAAACAGGATAGATATAATGCATGGTTTAATGAACTCATTGTTAAAGGATGAAGAAGCCTGGAGAGCGTTTGTATAGCACATGTTTTATGAATATAAAAAAGAAAATAGAAATGTTGTTTGAATAATTGAAGCATGAGTGAGAAATTAGAATTACTTGACACTGCTGGAGACGTGATTGCAAACTTTGCAGCAATGTTTGATGTGTGTTTGGTAAATAATCCTCTCAAACTGGTATTTGATTGATTTTTATCCAGTGTTTGGTGTTGGGGAATTGGAAACAAAGAATATATGACCCACAGGAAGTAAAGTTCAGAGAAGTAATAAAGAATAGAGAGCTATCTCATGAGATGTGATAATATAGATACATTCAAGCTGTGATGGCAAGTAAAATCTGACATGAAATAAATAGTGATATTGTTGTGTAATTAGCAGATCAGTTGAAACGGACATTTTGGTTAATTGTGGTTTCACTGTTGATATTATGCATAGCTGTTTTGTCTGTTCTTTCTTTAATGGAATAGTGGAAAAGTTATAACAGTCTGTCTCAGAACCATTTCATTTATCTTGACGTGCTGATGCCAATGTTTTGTCTTATTAAAGGAATATCCAATGCAAAGTAAAATAACAAATGCATGGCTGTATCTTTTATCTTTTACTTGTTTCAGTCATATGACTGAGGCCATGCTGGGGCACTGCCTTGAAAGATTTTAGTCGAACAAATCAACACCAGGGCTTACTTTTTTTAAAAGCTTATTACTTATTCTATCAGTCACCTTTTTGCTAAACTGCTAAGTCATGTGTATGTAAAAACACCAGTACTGGTTGTCAAGCAGTGATAGGGAACAAACACAGACACACAGACACACACACACACACACGCACTTATATGACAGCCTTGTCTCAGTTTCTGTCTACCAAATCCACTCACAAGGCTTTAGTGGGATGTACTCCATAGCACTAGTGTAGCTGGGGGGTGGTAGGGGCGGTCTGTCCCTGGGTGGCACTTTTAAAGGGGCGGTATATAGGGAATATGTGCTTTTTGTGGGGTCCCGTGGCAACAAACAAAAGGGCCTCCTCAGACGGCACATACAAGATACTTGCCAAGGTGTCACACAGTGTACTGAACCTGGGACCATGTGGTTGGGAAGCAAGCCTCTTACCATACAGCCATGACTGTATCATTAAGAAGTTTGCTATCCAACAATGTGGTTGTAAGGTTCAATCCCACTGCTTGGTACTTCGAATAAGTGGCTTCTCTTATAGCCATATGTAGATTTCAGTTTTATTTCTGATGACATGGTTTATTAAGATGGAGACACACACACTCATACACAGAGATCAAGATGCTCATTACAGAACACTAGCATAGCTAAAGTATGTGCCGTCTGAGCGGTCCTTTTGTCTGTTGCCCCAGGACCCCACAAAAAGCACATTCCCTACAGCAGACCCAGAAGTACCGCCCCTTTAAAAGTACCACCCAGGGCAGACCGCCCCTACCACCCCCCAGCTACACTAGTGCTTTGGAGTACATTCCACTAAAGACACTTAAAGTGCCAAGTGATAGTGTTAAACTGTGAGATGGATTATCTCTTCCACCCAGTTAGGCCATGGTGGGATTTTAACACAGAAATCAAGGTACCCAACCTGATATTCTGGAAATTTCAGCAATCTGCAGACGTGGATTGGTATTTTTTTTTTATCAGCTCCTTCCCCACCCAAAAGCATGAAAAGTAAAATTGACTGTGGTAGGATTTGAACTCAGAGAATAGAGAATCAGAACAAATGCTGCAAGGCATTCTATATGTCTGATTCTATAACTCAGCTAGTTTGTTGCCTGATACCAATTTATTGTATAAGTATGGGTAAAAAATAAACATAGGTACAGGTGTGGATGCGTGGTAAGATGCTTGCTTCCCAACCATATGATTCTGGGTTCAGTTCCACTGCATGGCACCTTGGGCAAACGTCTTCTACTATAGCTTTGGACTGACCAAAGCCTTGTGAGTGGGTTTGGTAGATGGAAACTGAAAGAAGCCCATTGTATATATACATATATATATTTTCATAAACAAATAAATATTCAAAGAAAATTTATATAGATATTATTATTAATTATCATTATTAGTAAAATAAATAGCAATACTAATATAAGTGGCCAGCAAGCAAAAAGTTGATAAACTGGCAAATTCAAAATTTCATAATTAATTTATAATTATAACTGAGAATACACAAGCAATTACTGTAAAAATCAGAGTTGAAAAATCCTCTAATAAACCACATTGGTACTAGTGCTGGTGCTGCATGAATGCACCCAGCACACTCTGTAAAGTGGTTGGCATTAGGAAGGCTGTCCAGCTATAGAAACCATACCAAAACAGAGTCTGGATAGGTCCCCGGCTGGCCAGCTCCTGTTTAACTATCTAACCTATGCCAGTATAGGAAATGGACGTTAAACGATGGTGGTGGTGGTGATGATGATGATGATGATGATGATGCCGACGCCGACGACACCGACGCCACTGATGATGATGATGATATGACGACGATACGACGATCACGACAATGATATGATGATGACGACAATGATATGACGATGACGACAATACAACGACGATGACAATACAACGACGATGACGATGCGACGGCAACGACGATACGACGACGACGATGATGATGATTTACTTTTTTTTTTTATTTTGACTCATTACATAATGAAACTCACAACAATATAGATGTAAAAAAAATCAAAAGAAAAATGAAAAAATCTATGAAAATATAGGAAACAAAAAAACACCTGTTGTTCTACTGTACAATAATCACATACTTAAGCAATTTCATAATTCCAGCTTCCAGAAAAGAAATAGTAAGATGATCCACAGGAGTGTCATGTAGGTCTTGCAATAATAGCATCATAATCCTCTTGGGGTTGTGTGGGAGCCAAGGTGTTAAACCTTTATGTGAGACATATTTTTCAACCGTTATTAATACTATTAGTTCACGTACAATGTACCAGCACACACACACACATGTACGAAACTGAATGTGTCAACATGCAAATTTTCACATGTGAACAGTTCTCCACGACTAATATTGATTGCTATGTTAACAGCTCCAAACTGTGACATGACTTAACCGTTACCTCTGAGTGTACATTATTAGATTTGAAAACAAAATTACATGTAGATTATGTCATGATACTACAAGAACAGAATTTATTGTAAAGAAAATCAGTTTCTCTTAATGAGTATTTAACATATTTATGCAGACAACTTCTTGTGACGAACACAAGATGTAAGTCAATTGTTACCACTCACCTTTGATTCTTGTTTTTGTCACTTTCCTATTATTCTGTCACGCACCTGTGCTATATCCTAATATGATTGACTAACCCTGGTCTGTACGTTGCTGTTTTTAGAATAACAATCATTATAATTTCATGATAAAAACCAGAAAAATTTAGTTTCCTATTATGATCTCCTTGGAACAACCCCCTGGCATGCAGGGCTCCTGTTGAACTCTCCAACACATGCCAATATGAAAAATGGACGTCAAATGGTGATACTGATAATGATGATGATGATGATGATGATGATGATGATGATGATGCTGATGATGGAGATGAAGATGATGGTGATGGTGATGGTGATGATGATGATGGTGATGGTGATGGTGATGATGGTGATGATGATGATGGTGATGGTGATGGTGATGGTGATGGTGATGATGGTGATGATGGTGATGAGGATGGTGATGGTGATGATGGTGATGATGATGATGATGATGATGGTGATGATGATGGTGATGGTGATGATGATGATGATGGTGATGATGGTGATGATGGTGATGATGGTGATGATGGTGATGATGATGATGATCACAGTATTGAGTAAACTTAACCCTCACAGTGCTAATTAAATTTCTGCATACAAATGTGCAGATATTGAATTAATTTCTTAAAATTGGCTTCTTGTAACCTCTATTGGATAGCAGGAATTAAATACCAGTAAAAATAAAATGTGTATACTACACCATATGAAATATGGAGAATTCTGTAAAGCAACCCAGTATTAAAAATGAGCTAATTTGGTTTTGGTGTCTCGGGTACACAAACCTGGAACTGAGTCTATTTGGTTTCCATGTGATGAGGGTTAATATTTAATATTTATTGGCAATTTATTGTCATTAGCGAATGTGTAACACGCGCCTACCACACACAGCATATACACGCCTGGGGTTTATCCCCGTCACGGTATCATGTATGACGCAACGTTTGAAATTAACAAAATATTTGAAATATTTAATCAATTTATGTGCCATTCATTATTTTTAACATTTCAAAAACACAAAAAAAGAAAAATATTAAAAAAAAAAAAATAATAAAAATCAGATATTTCTTGGTTTATCTGCCCAGAGAGGTATAACCTGTGAATACTGAGATCACCTGTTTGTTCTGTCTATCAACATGTGATGAAATATTGAATAATAACTACTCTGCAATATGTTGCTTTTTACAATTTAATTTGAACAGTTTCATATTTCATATTTAATCTTCTGTTCATGAAGTGTTTGTATTCTGCAATTTGTTATTAAATCTGTGAAATAGAAATGGATGTTAAATCAAGCTTTCTAGCTCGTTTTCTTTCTTTTTTCTTTGTTTCAATATGATTTGATTGATGACTATTACAGATGGCAGTTTTGAATTTCTGCAATCTCTTTTATTTGGAATTTAAGTTCCTTATGTTTGTTTCGAATAATAATCCATTTCTTGGCATGTAGTATGAATCTTATCTACTTATATATATATATTTTTAAAGAATTTAAATATCATGTTTTGTAAACAATGAAAGGACATATTGTAGAATGTAGTCTTAACCACTGGTTTACAGCATTCACAATGGTGTGATTGACAAGGGAGTGTCTGTGTACTTTGTGTGGAACAAATATAACAAGGCATTTTTATTCAAATTCACTTGTATGATTAGTTTTCTGCCCTTTGAGCAATCTTCTCTAATAAACTTCAATGAAATATCTTCATACGTACACATGAACACACAGCCGCATGCATACATACACCCCTACACATACACCCACACAAACAGACATACACAAACATACACACACATACACCTGCACCCCAACACCCACACACTTAAAATCCCCATACATACACTCACAACCACATGTAGATACACTCCACTTCACACACACACACACACACACATGAAGAACTCATGTACAGTTTCCATTTACAAAATTCCTTTCATATAATATCCTGACCTGCTAAAGATATTACATAAATTCCTTTCAAATCACAAGCTGCAGTATTAAATAAAAAAAAGCATATATACTGACCAATGTAATCCATGGTATATGAAAAGACACAACGATTGTGGCTAGAATGCTTTGAACACTGCAGAAAGAGGGCTGACCTGGAGTCAAACAATAACAACCAGATTAGCCATTCCAAAATTTCTGGACATGGTGGTGTAGCGATGTGGTATGAAGCTTACTTCTCCCCCACACAGCTTTGGATTCAGCTCCACTATGTGACACCCTGGGCAAGTATCTTCTACTATAGCCCCAAGCCTACCAATGTCTTATGAGTGAATTTATTTGCCAGAAACTGAAAGAAACATCTATGTGAGTGTCCATAATGGTTTGTTTACCTCCCCCATAACTTTGCAGTTCAGCAAAAGAATTGATAAAATTAGTATGGGGGTCAAATTGTTCAACTAAACCTTTCAAGGCGATGCCCCAGTATGGCCACAGTCAAATGGCTGAAACAAGTAAAAGATAAAACCTCTTTCATTATGATAACATTTTAGATATATTTAGGTAAATAAATTTTAACTTAGAATTACTTTACTTTCATGTGAAGGCATGTGGCATAATGGTCAGGCTGTTGCACTCATGATTGCTAAATCATGGGTTCGATTCCTTGACTGGGCAGTGCCTTGTGTTCTTGAGCAAAACACTTCATTGCATATTGCTCCAGTTCCCTTTTGATCAGTGGGGATTGTTGGCCTGATCACCTAGCCAGTGGGGTGGTACCATTTGAAGGCTAAAACAATGCAGAAGCACATTGTGACCAGCGATGTGTAACAACATCTGATAGCCTGGTCGTTCACGTGGATCACATGGTCACATGTGATTTAGCATGCATCTTTGTAATGTTTGAATGGTTTAAATTATGCCTGTGGTGTAAATAAATCTCTGAAACACATGTGTCTATATGATATATTGAAAGAATATTTAAATCTCACAAAAATTCAACAAAGCTTTCTAATCATAACTATAGTCTAACATGACTAATTATGATAACTGACATATTCATTCTCAATATATTCCTGCAGGTTCAAGCATGAATATGCTCATCATTGTCGTATGTTGTTATTGGAGGACAACTTCCTTCAGATGAATGCATGTCCACAATTCATTCATTAACATAAGAGAACTTTGGACACCCAGTGTTTCAGAATTGTTGGGTCTCATCAGTTGAAGGCACCCCAGACTAATGAATCTCAGAGACTGAGGCTTTTGTTTATAATTTCAGCAAACAAATCATTTGCTTGTATTTGCTGATGTCTACCAACTAATAATAAATCATGCTGTTCGTGCTGTTCACAGTGCATTTGGTTATTTGTTCAGGTTGTAAATAATTTATACCTGTCTGTAAATACCTTTAACACATATTTCCACCTGTTGCCACCCTAGTTGTATCCAACTTCCTCTTGAGCCCATACTAATCCCTATGACCAATCTTTCCTTCCGAGAACATCAGCCCTCTGGTGTTGATTTACTTTACTTACTTAAGCTTTTTGCTCCCAATGAGACACAGGACATCAATGACCCTTTCTCCTCTGTTCTCAACCCTAGATTGTCTTCTTTGTGTCTCTCCAGTTGAATTCCTGCAGCTTCCCTGTCAGATTTTACTGTGCTATGTCATATATTTCTCTGGAAAAAGCCTTCCCCCCCAAAGTCTCATTGGTTGTGAAATGTCAACAATACTATTGGGTTGTCCGGAAAGTTTGTGCCGATTTTTAAAGGAAAGAAAAAGGTCAATGAATACTTGCCATTACATTTTTAATCAACCAAATATGAGCCATTTTGTTGCACAATGCGTCTCCATCTTTCCTTTAACTTGAAAATACCCTCTTCCCAGAATTGAGGTGCCTGGGAGGGTAAGTCGAAAGGTAAGCTACTATAAATTGGCACGAACTTTCCAGACATTCCAATATTATAATTTTGCTTTTTCCTAGTTAGAACTTTTGGCCTTACACAGACCTATTTTTTATCCTTGGGAAGAGGTAATCCATATTAAGTTTAACCTCTATCCTTTGACCTGTCCAGTATAGGAATGTCTATAAGGAGCTTGTGCTCCACTGCCATAGCTCTCAGTGTTATTGAGCCATACAAACCACCACATGGGAATAAGGACTGGACCTTTACTGTCTTTAATAGTATAATGTCTAACACTACATTAGATAATGTAGTGTCTGTGAAACACAATGCCTAAAACAAAGGTAACGTTATCTATTCAAGTCATATCGACTCATAAGGGTCAGTTTTCTGGTTTCATGATGTGGATAAATTCCCCACCTGGATGGTACACCAGTCTGTCACAGGGTTACTCATTTTTTGCCAGCTGAGTGGACTGGAGTAACATGAAATGAAGTGTTCTGCTCAAAAATGCTACGTGTTGCCCAGTCCAAGAATCAAAACCTCAGTCTCAGGGCCATGAGTTCAACACCATAACCACTAAGCCATACACCTCCACAAACACAATGGCTGAGAAACAAAGAAGAGATGGTCATGGCTTGGACACTTTTTATCAAGTCAACTGGAGCTGGGTGGGAAGCAGTAAACAATGACATGATTTATCACACAATTTATGAAAGCAAAGTTGTTGTCGTTAGTTTTATGTAAAAAAGGATATGTTATATTTGCTATGAAAAGAAATTATATAGAAAAGATTAAGCAATATATATTCATTGTTTAGCCTTTCCCCAGCCATATGCTTCCCTACTACCCTCTCACTCTTGGCTTCTGTACTTAACAGTTATTTTTATCTCTCACTTTTTCACTATTTGCATATTTTTTCAACAGCTCCAAACATTATTCTTAACAGTGGAATAATATCCATAACTATCTTCACCTGATATCTATTTTTTTTAATCTTGCTATTGTAATCATCATCTGTATTTTTCTTGACCTAAATCTTCTCTTGTATTATTCTTCCTTATCTTAATTTCATTTTCTTTTCTATTCTTCATTTCCCAAATTTCCAGTTGCAGTTCTTCCTTCTCCTTTTTCTTATTCCTATCCTTTTTTAATTCCTTCTGTCACGAACAACACTGCTGCCCAATCTCACCCTTGCCAAACATTCTCCTGCTTATATCCAGCATCTACATCACCTAGTCAATCCTACTGATTCAAAACTGAAGCATTTCTTACCCAGTTATCATTTAAATATCTTTAAACTTTTCCACCTTTGCTATTCACTCTCATCTAAGCCAGCCATCTCCATCTTCCTTCATAAAGCTCTTTCACTCTTAGACCTCTACTCTACACAGTTATCTTAATGTTTGCTTTTCATTCAATATCAATACATTTTTATACCTGCAACTACTACCTTCACCTTATCTCTAGTTGTTTTTCAATCTTACTATTGCTTTCTTTGTCCATATCATTTAAATTTTGTAATTATTATTTTTATTTCTTTAAGTTTTGTACTTTTTCCTGGTTCCATTTATCAGTTTTACAATTTTTTTTCAAATATTCTTATTTTCATTTGTAATATCATTACTAAGATAATTATCAGTATCCTTATCATTGTTTTCTGTTCTTTTCTCTGTCCCATCTCTTTGTTTATAATATATATATATATATATATTATATATATATATATATATATATATATATACACACACACACATCCGAATGTATTTGTTGCCAGGCCTGCCTTACTGGCTCTGGTGCCAGTGGCACATAAAAAGCACCAACCGATCATGACAGATACCAATACCCACTTACTGGCTCCTGTGCCGGTGGCATGTAAAGAGCACCAGCCAAACGTGATCGTTGCCAGGCCCGCCTTACTGGCCACTGTGCTGGTGGCATGTAAAAAGCAACCACTACACTCTCAGAATGGTTGGTGTTAGGAAGGGCATCCAGCTGTACAATCTCTGCCAGATCAGATTGGAGCCTGGTGCAACAGCTGGCTCTCCAGACCTCAGTCAAACCGTTCAACCCATGCCTACAGGGAAAATGGATGTTAATTGATGATGACAATGATGATATCCAAGGTGTATATTTTCCCCCCGCTAAAACTAATGCCACATGGGCAAAATCCTTTGAGTAGGAGATAATGCCACACATTTTGTACAGGTGAGAAAATTTTCATGACAGCAGGCCACATCAATTTCTGATTGTTACGCCTAAGGTATAAATACATAGTGTGCATTCGTTGGATTTTCATTTTCACTAAATGCACCAAGCAGAGATATTCCATCAAGTTTTGCCAGAAGCTTGGTGATACTCAAGCTAAAACCATCCAGAAGATTCAGCAGGCCTTTGGCAATGATGCCATGGGCAAAACTCAGATCAAGGAGTGGTACAACTCCTTCAAACATGGCTGTACTTAGCCTAGGCTATACTTTTGCAAAATAAATTACCACTAAAATAAAGTTTTAACTCCTCCACTTACCTGTATAACTTTATGTTATTACTGGTAATTATAAGAAATTTATTGCATCCACATATGATATAAACATACTGTAGTTGATTATTCACCAATAGATGGCAGCACATGTTTTGTAAACATACATACCGTAGGTGATTGGCAATGCTCTGCCATCCACGAACCCTCTCCTTCCCCCTCTGATGTTACCATGTTGTTCTTTCTTGTAAAATATAGTATAGGCTACATCTACGTGATTTCTGATATATAATTTCAGCCAACAGTAACGAGTTTTGAACCTACATTGAGTGCATAAGACACGGGGATTTCTTAAGCACTTTTGGGTAAAAAGAAGGTGTCTTATAGGCCATCAAATACGATATATGTTGTGTGTATGTATATGTGTATGTGTATGTGTGTGTGTAAATATACACACAAAAACAAACACATTCTGAACAAAAACTAATATAGAATAAAAGGGTGATTCCTAATCTTTTACCTCAAGAGACAACTTCTATAGTGCTGGTTGCATGCCAAAATGCACTCATACTGGCATTGAAAATGGAGGTGTGCATGCATGCATCTACATGTGTCTGTTTGGATATACATGCACCCACACACATATAGTGATATAAGAATCCATGAGTCCTAAAAAAATATGCACTCATATACTTGTCAGCAAAGTGGATATATTAATTACAGTATACAGTATTAAATATCTATTACAGTTGATATTTATAAATTTTGCACTGGATATTCAACTGAATGTTAGATAACAATATGGTTACTTAACACCATGTGCTCATCAGAGCGACCAGGTATGAAAAATATAATGTGGGATAAGTTGAAACAAACTGAACAAGGCTTATATCAAGGGTTATATCCCTATCACTGCCTGACAATTGATATTGACTTATACATCACTGTAACCTAGTGGTTCAGCAAAAGTGATTAACAGATTAATTCTCAGACTTAAATATATGTATGGGGTTCAATTTGTTCTACTAAGCCCTTTAAATTAATGCCCCAGCATGGCTAAAGTCTAATGATTGAAACAAGTTAAAAAGATAAAATTAATTATTTAATTAATTAATTATTTTCAGAGTTAGAAAATATTCAATTCTTCTACAGCTGTTAACTACAATGGAGTACTACTACTACATCTACAGCACTACTATTGATTTCAAATTTTGGTACCAAGCCAACAATTTCTGTAGAGGGGACAAGCTGATTACATCGACCCTAATATTAACTGGTGCTTATTCTTCCCAAAAGGGAGAAAGGCTAAGTCAACCTTGGTAGAATTTGAACTAAGAACACAAAGACTGATGAAATGCCACTATTTTGCCTGGTCTGCTAACTATGCTGCCAGCTCTACTGCAATATAAAGATACTCTACACAACACCCAAGGAAAGGCCATTTGCTTGGCCTAAAGTCACTCATCAATGTATTCCAACCTCCCATTCACAGATCCCTTTTCTCTTCTGCCTTTTCTTTCTCCTACTAAAGTTGACTCTTTTCTTTTGCATCGGCAATCTCATGCTAATTCTACCAAGACACTTTTGACTATATTCCTCACTCTCTCTTATTATTACTATTATTCACTCCCCTCATCTAGCCCTCTGACTATTTCTTCCTCCCTAGAATGTCTGTTGTTCTGGAATATATATCATTCCTGCAGCTATTAACTTGAAAATATTCAGAAGGAGTGTTAACCATATCGGTCTCCTTGGTTCTAGAGAAACTTGTGAATACAACATCCTCCTCCTAATCAAACGTACCTTGCTCTATATCATTTACTCCTCTATCATTCTTAACAAAACTGAATAAAATAACATGTATAAGGCTGTATGTATATTTTGTACGTGACGGTTTTGATCTTGAAGAAATCTTTTAAGACAGCATTTATGAGGCTTACATGTGTTTCAGTGTGCAAATAGACTTAAGGTTTCCTGCCAAATGAATTCTTTTAATTCTTAGCTCCAAGATTAGATTTTGCTATTAGAATCAAGTTTGCTTGGTATGAAGTTTGCCATTTTGCATCTTTAAAAATATACTGATGAATGATCTTTTATAGAACATCAACAGCTTATATCAAGATTGATGTATTTGGTATCTTCATAATTTCTTGACATTATGCAGATTTACTGTACTTCAGTGAAAGTTTCATAATTTAGAATTTATGATTTACATCTGATGTTGGTACAGCATTCATTTCCGATTGTATTCAGCTATAATGTATTATGATTGAAATCTTTACAATCATTTCAGATCTTAGACAAAATTGATTTCATATTTCCCTGAAATATAGGTTGTGAGCTGACAGAATCATTAGCATGCTGGACAAAATGTTTAGTGAGCTTTCTTACTGTCTTCTTTATGTTCTGTGTTCAAATTCCACTGAGATTAACTTCACTTTTCCTCCTTTCAGGGTCAAAGTACCAGGTGAGTGCTGGGGGTTGATATAATTGAGTAACCCCATCCCCAAAATTACAGGCCTGACAGTAGGAAGACAATTATTACCTTGAGGCATTGTTTGTTTTCAACCTCCAGCAGTGCAGATTTATTGCATTGAAGAAAAACTTATGACTCCTGGTGGTTCATTACTCCACGCTGTCCTTAAATGGAGTTCCTCACATAAGTATTTTGCTTTCATACTTCATGGTTATTAATTTGCTCTCAGGTATCTGGCATTTAGAAACAATGTATATTTTACATATTTTACCTGTGAGAAGTAATCTGTGAGTGTTGGACTTATTGTTTACCATAAACATCACGGTACTATCTAAATGTTTTTGCCTTACAATAGAGACCATTCAAATTTTAATCTGCTATTATTTTTTCCATTCAACTAGTTGGCATGTATCAGGTTATTTATCACCATATGCATTGAAAGCATCCTCTTAGCATGGATTCACAGTAATAGCAGCTATATGCAAATAGGTGTTGGTTGTACAAAAAAACTGTTATCGCTTGTTTTCACTTCGTGCATAGCATTATTGATATCGTTGACAAGATTCAGTATAACACAAATTGATTTTTATCTAATTTTTGTCAATAGTGATATTTATGTAATGTAGCTGAATTCTGATCAGTTATATACACATACACACACACACACATATATATATATATATATATATATATATATATATACCTAAATATTTATATATATATATATATTATATATATATATATACATACAAATATATAAACACAGACACACACACACATATATACTTATATATATATGTATTTATATATTATATATATACATATATAAATACATATATATATATTATATATTTATGTGTGACCTAAAAATATATATACATAGTATGTTATATGTTGTGTGTGTGTGTGTGTGTGTGTGTGTGTGTGTGTGTATGTGCGTGTGTGTGTGTGTGAGTTTGAAGTTACTAATTCAAGGGAACATTCATGGAGAGACCATTTAGAACAGAGAAATCAATCCACAAAATCTGACTATCAAAATATTTTATCAAAAGGCAGTGTGTCTGACGAAATTAGATTTTATTTTACATAGAGGCATATCAAAGGTTCCAGGCAAAATGATTCCAAGTAGTTTGTCTGTATAGTTTCAGGTTCATTCCCATTGGACAAATGTCTTCTGCTACAGCCCTGAATTGACCAAAACCTTGTGAGTAGGGTTGGTATAGGGAGACTGTACAAAGCCTGTTGTGTATGTGTGTGTGTGTGTGTGTGTGTGCATATGTATCTGTAGGTGTTTATATCTTCTTGCCTTCACACTATTGGTTGTAAATGAATGCCTTTCTTGTCCAATATCCTGTGAAATTACATCTGGCTATGGGGAAATATAACCTTTCCAGGAAACAGGTGAAGGTTGGCAGTAGGAAAGGCATCCAGCCACAGAAAATCTCCCTCAACAAACTCTATGCAAGCATGGAAAAAATATGTTAAAATAATGATTATGATAATGCATATGCATGTGTGTGTATGTGTGTGTTACATGCAAGCATGCCCAAGTGCTTAAGATGTTTGCTTCTCAATCATGAAGCCTTTGGTTCAATCCACTGCATAGCATCTTCAGCAAGTGTCTTTCACTGCATGGCCACTTCAGGTTGTTCCAAGCTTTGGGAGTGAAATAGAGTATATGAAAACAGTATAGGAGCCCATTGGATAGATTTTTATCAGTAATTTAAAGGTTCAAAATTGCCCCAGAATATACCATGTTGATTCAATCTGAAAATTATATTAAGAGTGGACTTGACTAAAGATAATCAAGGTGTCAGATGGTGGTGTTAAAACAGATGATCAATTAAATCTACAACTCAAGTCCTTGATGACTTATGTTGTGTTAATCACTTCATTAAGTATATGAGCGATGAATCAGGGCCTGAGTTGTTTCTATCAAACCTCTTGCTTTAGTTTTGTCAATAAAGAGAAAACTGATAGAAATCCTATTTCAAAATTGGTAGTAGGAAAAGTGGGTACTTATTAATAACAGTTAGAGCTATTACTCTCATAATATAAAAGAAAAAAGAATAAATGGGTGTAGGAGTGGCTGTGTTGTAAGTAGCTTGCTTATGAACCACATGGTTCCAGGTTCAGTCCCACTGCGTGGCACCTTGGGCAAGTGTCTTCGACTATAGCCTTGGGCCGACCAAAGCCATAGACAGAAGATGAAAGAAGCCCATCGTATATATGTGTATATATATATGTGTGTGTGTGTGTATGTGTGTGTGTATGTGTGTATGTTTGTGTGTCTGTGTTTGTTCATCCCGACATCGCTTGGCAACCGATACTGATGCGTTTACATCCCTGTAACTTAGCAGTTCCGCAAAAGAGACTGATAGAATAAGTACTAGGCTTACAAAGAATAAGTCCCGGGGTTGATTTGCTTGACTAAAGACAGTGCTCCAGCATGGCCACAGTCAAAATGACTGAAACAAGTAAAAGAGTAAAATAGTAAAGAGTAAATAACCTCACTTCTCCCAAAAAACATACTATACATGCTACCATGGAGATGTTTGGATCTATATAAATATATGTATTTATATATATTTATTATATCTGTTACTAGAAGATCTGGTACATGCAATTCAGATTAGCTCTCATGAAAATAATTCAGCTTTGATTAAACATATCACTCTACATTTTGTATTGAGTACATTTCTTCATGTTTGTATGCACTAACACTCATTCACACCTCTATAGTATATATGTGTGTGTGTGTGAGTATGTATATATATATATCAGCACCCAGCACACTTTGTGGTTGGTATTGGGAAGGGTATCAAGATATACAAAACATGCCAAAGCAGTCTCTGGAGTACAATGAAGCTATAAGACCGATGGTATTTTGTCACAGCATCGAAGCCATGCCAGCATGGAAACATACATGTTAAATGATGATGATGGCAATAACACAAATATACAAATTTGTGAATCTGTGTGCATATATAGATATATATATATATATATCGTTGGTAAATCATAAATCTGAAAAAGAAATACACTCTAAGTTATAGAGCAGAATACTATATAAATATAGATAGATAAGGCCAACAGGTTTAGGGTTTGATGATATGCTATAAAACTAAGTGCATTATGGACATGAAACCCAGTGTAATCCCATAGACCAGCCTTATCTATCCATCTATCTATCTATCTATCTATCTATCTATCTATTATCTATCTATCTATCTATCTATCTATCTATCTATCTATCTATATATATATATATATATATATATATATATATATATATATATATATAAATATATATACATATATACATACACATACATACATATATACGTACACACACACACGCACACACACACACACACACACACACACACACACACACACACACACACACACACACACACACACACACACACACATATATATATATATATATATATATGTATGTATGTATGTATGTATATATATGTAAACAGGGTGGCCCAACAGTAGGATTACGGTTATCATGTAGGCACCTTAAATTTCATTTAAAACATTTTATTACATTCAGATTTCTATCTTACCAACTGAAAAAGGGAGCTTGACAAAATTAACTAAATTAACATTGAATAATGGTTACATAGTTTTTCTATAATTAAGATCTAAACTGTTAATATATGAATACGAAAGAGATAGCTGAATAACTATAAACCTACTTTTGGGCCACCCTGTAGTTATATATATATATATATATACTACATACAAACACACATACACCTATACACAAATATATGCATAACAGATGCACAAATGAATATTAAGATATAACTTCTTCCTTCTGGTAGCAATTCTATGAAAGTATTTTCCCTGTATCAATAATATTTCTTTACATTCTATCTGCAATAATAAAATTCAGAAGTCCTTTGACACCTCCATATCTTGCTACTCTTATCTTCTGTACGAAGGTGTATATCAATGTAATGTTGCTTGTTATTGCTATGATATATTTTTTTTATCTCTACATCATATGAATGAAGATGTAGCCATAACTGGTTCCATATGATATTATTTGAGATTGTTTACTTAGTTTCCATTCAGCAATCGGTATAATTTGCTTTTAGTTTGCTCTTGTTGGTTTGACTCATTTTGTAACTACTCTTGCTTTACTCTGCTTTCCACATTTCTCTCTCCCTCTCTTTCTCCGCATCTGTCTCCTTATATACATACATACATGCACACACATGGGTGCACACACACATACACACACACGCAAACAAAACAAACACGCATGGACTTTAGGTTAGTTAAAATATGTTTCTGTCATATTCCAACTTCTAAAGGCAAATTCGCAGCAGTTACCATGGAGAAAATTTCTTTCTTATAGTAAAAGGTGTGAAAACACTATATCTGTCAAGTGTTGCCCTCTATCAGATTTCCACTCATGTTTCTAGCTCTTTAGCCTTTATCAATGGGAAATATCAAAGAGCGGTAACTATGGGCAAATTTTAAAACATTGACTGAGTTGTGCTTAGACCACCAGGTCAGAAGAAATTCAATAGTATTTAGGCATAAGTGGACTCACACACACACACACACGTGTGTGTGTATATATATATATATATATTCTTTTATTCTTTTACTTATTTCTGTCAATTGACTGCTGCCATGCTGGAGCTCTGTCAAACAAATTGATCCCAGGACTTACTTTTTTAAAGCTTAGTACTTATTCTATCAGTTTTTTTGTTTTTTTGCTGAACTACTAAGTTATGGAGATGTAAACACACAAACACCAGTTATCAAGTGGAGATGGGAACAAACATACACAAATGCACACGCACTTATATACACACACACACACAAGCCCACATATACTATAATTATGTATATATATATATATATATATACACACACACATATATATATATATATTTATTGAAGATGAGAATAGAAAATAGAGATTGGGAAGTTAATAGTTGTTTATTATCAACAAGTCAATCATTCTCCCCTACAGCTGTTTCAATTAATACTCACTGAATTAATTAAATATTAAATTCATATGCCCTGAGCATATCTTCATAGGGAAAAATATATACCCTTGGATGTTTTGATATATGTGCTTATGGATTCATTATAGCAGACTGATTCAGACTGCTATTAATTAAAACAGCTATAAGGGAGGATGACTGATTTGTTTTTGATAATAAACAATTATTAACTTCCCAATCTCCATTTTCTTTTTTCTTCTATAACTTCTATATGAATATAAACTATATAGTTTTATATGCATACCTATTATTTTAAGGAAATCAATTCCCCCTAAATATTAGGAATTGAACCAGTATTTTCTTGGATTACACCATCCCTTCATGAGGCTAACATAACCTCTAATCGAATTCAGGAAGGACTGTTTTAACGAAGTCGTGCCATGTCCCAACCTTCAAAACGCAGAGCAGAAAAAACATGCGACAACAGAAGAAGGGATTGTTCTTTATGTTGCCTGTCTTGTTTCTTTATTTGTTTCTTTCATTGTTCGAAAAAATGTTCGTTTTCCATGTTTTTATTATTTTATGTTCTCGTTTTTCATTTTGTTCATGTTCTGAAACAGGTGATGTCCTCTAATTCCATAAAAGAAACCTGTCCATGTGTCTACACCTACTATATGTGTGTTTATGTGTGTGCGTGTGTGTTTCTTTACATCTGTGTTGGCATATCTGTGTACCCTTAACTTAGCAGTTCAGCAAAAGAATCAGACATAATGAATACCAGACTTAAGAAAAAATAAATAAATGCAGAGGTTGAATGGCTTGACTAAAGATATTCTAATGTTTTAGAGTAAGGTAACTGGAGAATAGAGTGTAATGTCAATTAATGTACGACAAAAGAAGAACTCTGAACACATTGCTTCTTGCAACAGAAACAACTGTTAGCTAATGAACATGATTGCATAACTCTTGTTCTTTTGTCATTCATTCATTTATATATATATATAAATGCATACAAACACACACACACACACACACACATATATATATATACATGCATACATACATATATATATATATATATATACATACATATATATATATATGGACGTGAGTAAATTCGGTTGCTATTATTTCAAATGAGAAGATAACTTTTCTTCTTTCCCCATCCTCAGACAAAAATCAAGACATTACATTCGTTTCTCTTCAAACCATCTTCTCTGGATTTCCTCTTCACTAATTTTTGTTGACACAGAACATCACCAATTTCCTTGCGTTCTAGAATTTAATCGATATCAGTTAGTTACGTTAAACGTGAACGCTTTCTATCAGATTTAATTTCTTGTTGCATAATGTAATGTTTAGAAAAGCTGCTTTGCTTTTACCTTTTAATTTTATGGTTAGTGAGATGGATGTTGTATCTGTTTGTTCATTTGTTTTGCATTTATTTGTCTGTGGTACAGTGGGTTAAACAATTATATATTACTAAGACATTGTTTTTGTAGCCAGGTGCCTTTCCTGTCATTAACCCTCGTCTGATTTTCAAGTGTGGGTATTTTCATTCTAGTTCTTTTGAAAGTGCAGAGCTGTTGGATGATTGGTTAATAGGGAAATGTCAACAGTGTCACCCTCTGTTGTTCCGCTGTTTATTGGTTATGCAGAGAATATAAACATTCACATAGATATACACTTTTGGACACACAAACACACATGCATTATGACAAACTTTGTACAGCACTTGTCTATCTAATTTGCATACAGGGTTTGGTTATATCAGGAATATATGTGTGTGTACGTGTGTGTGTGTCTATACATATATATATATGTATGTATGTACATTTTGTATGTATATGTGTGTGTGTATGTCTGTACATATGGTATATATATGTATATATATTCATAGTAAATCCCAAAAAAGAAGAACAACAAACAAAAAAAAACAACGCAAAGACATGGTACATGTAAAGTATTAGCAGATGCTCAGGGAAAGAAAGAAAGATTTTTAACGTTTCGAGCAATGCTCTTCTTCAGAAACAGAAAAAACTCCAATGAAAAGGAAGATAGAGGAAGAAAATTCACATGTGGTTACATTTTGAAAATCATATTCATATATATATGCATATATATATGTCTATATATATAATATATATATATATATATATATATATATATATATATATATATATATGTTATATATATATATTTATTTATATATATGTATGTATATATATATATGTATATTATATATCATTAATGGTGTGAAACTGAGTAACATCTTCTGGTTGATAACTGATGAAGAATTAGAGATCTTCTGTGTCTGTCTCTTGTCCAGCTGAACACTCAGTATATATTATATGCTTTTTACCTGTTGCTTGTTTATTTACAATACATCTCTTCCATCTCTTTTTTCATTGATTTAATAAAACTAAACACTCTGTCTGGGTTCTCATCTAGCCCGCCCAACCTCTCCTCAGTTTTCTTATAGATTTCACAGCTACCCTCTTTGCACAATTTTTCATGTTATTATACCTGGCTTTTATTTGCTCAATCCTATTATTACATAAAGCTTTGTGCGTTTCCTTCTTCCTTGCTATCGCATCCCTCACCTCTGTGTTCCACCACCACATATCTCCTAGATCTCTCCTACCTTTTGTTCTTCCATACACTTCGTCACATGCCTTTAGCACCCCTACTTTAAAAGACTTCCACAAATTCGGTACATCAATACTTACCAACTTCCCAACTCTCTCCTCAAACTTTGCTCTTGTTTCTTCTTCCTTCAGTTTCTACACCTTTCTTGTCTCAACCGTTCCCTTTCTCATGCATTTTAAAATTTTCCTCTTGTCAAAGTCAGTAACCACCAACCTGTGCTGCAACCCCCTGGTATCATCTTCACATCTCTCAGATACTTTCTGTTTTTCCTGCCAACCAACGCAAAATCAATCTCTGTCTCATTTCCTCCTGCACTGAAAATCATCTTCCTTTTCTCTGTTTTCCTAAACCATGTGTTCACCAGATAGAACTCTTTCTCATCAAAAAACTTCAACAGCATCCTTCCTTCTACAATTCTCTCTCCAATTCCATTTCCCCCATACACACCCTCAAAGCCCTGGGTCCATTTCCCAACATGTCCATTAAAATCACCCATGCCCCAAACCAATTCCCACTCATTCGCCATTTCATCAAAGAACTGCTCTTTCTCAGTGATCCCTCTTCCACTTTGCAGACCATGCCCACAAATCACTCTCACCACTTCTTCCTCAAATGCTAACACTACTGTCATTACTCTGCCACTCTTTCTCCTGACCTCCACCACCTTCCCACAGATTTATTCCTTCACAAAACTCTCACACCTCCAGTTCCCTTGTTATCTTCTGACCACCACAACTTGTACATTCTTCCCTTGACCCCTACAAATCTTGCACACTGGCCCCTCCAAGCTCACATCCACCCTCCTCTTCTTCAATTCCTCACACATCTCAGTTCTCCTTCCATGCAGACTGCCCACATTCCAACTTCCCAACCTCATCCCAAGCTTCTTCTCAAGCCGTCGGCCATCATAAGGCAAGTCATGCTCACGCAATTCAGGATGAGGGTTTGCACCTTCCTTTTTGAGGTAGGCAGGTGCAGCCCAACCCAATCTAGCTGTCTGGCTGGTGCCCATCTCCTTTGCTGTTATCATGAGGCTTTTCAGAGCTGGATTTTCTATGGTGAGCATGCCCTTGCTTACCCCCAACCTCAGTTTCTAGATATGAGTGGTCCTGAGACCAAGGCCTCTACCACAATTTTTAAGAAATGTAGTGGAAAACTAGTTCAGGAAGGCAGGGATGCAACTCCCTGAGACCCCTTTTGGAGGTCCCTTATGTATGTGTGTGTATATATATATATATATATGAAAAAACAAGTCAAAATAGAAAATGCTAAAATAATTTTATAAAGAACATTTCAGTACCGGTTTCGGTCATTTTGAGACCTTTTCAACTGTAACGATTAAATAATTAAATTTGGAAAAATTAAAAGAAAAGTTTTTTTAAAAGAATATTTGTATAGTGTTCAAATATAAGTGGCATTCTGCCTTTCTCTGTCTCCCTTGTTTGCACTTGTGTGTTCGAGGCCGTTGTCGACACAACGGCCTCGAACACACAAGTGCAAACAAGGGAGACAGAGAAAGGCAGAATGCCACTTATATTTGAACACTATACAAATATTCTTTTAAAATACTTTCTTTAATTTTTCCAAATTTAATTATTTAATCGTTACAGTTGAAAAGGTCTCAAAATGACCGAAACCGGTACTGAAATGTTCTTTATAAAATTATTTTAGCATTTTCTATTTGACCTCTTTTTTCATATATATCAACTCGTGTGTTCCTTTTCACCCTTATACATATATATATATAATATATATATATATATATTATATATATATATATATTATATATAATATATATTATATATATATATATATATATATATATATGTATGTGTGTGTGTGTACTCATGTGCGCATGTGTTTATATATACGTATGCATGTGTGTATATATATCATAACATGACAATTTTGCACCTGAAAATTCAGTGCAGAGCATCTTACTGAACTTAGGTAAAAGTTATTTCGTATGGGTGTGTGTATATATGTCTAAGTTTTTTTTGCTGGCATTTGTTTCATGTATATGTATGCTTTCAGTTTGTGTATTGTTAATCTATTCCATGACTGCTGTGTTTGTAGGTTGCATGTGTTTTAGATATACAACCAACACCAATATAATGTAATAATGAATTACAAATATCACATGCACTGAATTGTCTATGCGCTGACTTATCTAGCACTGAGTCGTCAATGTTTAATTGTCAGTGCTGAATCGTCAGGTGTTGAATTGTCAGTACTCCATATATATAAACATATATATATATATGTATGTATATATATATATATATATATGTATGTATATATATATATATATATATATATATATAATATATATATATATATATATATATATTTAAAAATGTAGCGGTAACAACTGAGAAATGTATAACAAAAAAAATTTTTTAATGTGTTTATATAAAGAAATTTAAATGTACCTAATTTTAAAAAGTAGCATTTTCATTCTTCTTTTTCACACACACACACATACATGTGTGTGTGTGTGTGTGTGTGTGTGTGTGTTTGTCTATGTCTGTGTGCGTGTGTCTGTATAGATATATTTGTGTGTTTGAGGGGGAATGTATGTATATGTGTATATGTAATTAGCTTATATTTTAGAGTGCTCAGGTGCACTACAAAAAAAATATTGGGCTCAGTAGAAGCTATTCTCTTGGCCAA
>NC_043011.1:29956922-29964422 GCF_006345805.1 Octopus sinensis | reverse complement strand
GTAGTCTCTTTTTTTACGGAGATGTACTTGCATAGCAAGTGACCTGATCTGAGATCATGTGCTGGAACGTAAACAATTGCAGCATGGAAGGTGTTTATAAGCCATTTAAGAAACACACAAAAACTGTTAGATTCACTTCAACATTTAAATTTAATTTGCCAAAATATTTTCGTCACTTTGAGACCGCGACCTGTTCACTGACGTTGTGGTCTCAAAGCGACGAAAATATTTTGGCAAATTAAATTTCAATGTTGAAGTGAATCTAAGGGTTTTTGTGTGTTTCTTAAATGGATCATAAACACCTTCCACGCTGGTAGTCTCTCTGTAGTCTGAGAAAGACTGCTCTGCAATTTGTTTATAGTGATCAAACGTTTGTGCTGTAGTTTAGCTCCCTCCTTCCATTAAATTGATGTTGCCTAAACAGGTGCACGGTGTTCCACACATCAGGTGTTAAAACAATCACAGAGCAATGTGAGTGGAAGTGTTTTGCTCAAGGAAACAACACACCACCAGGTCCAGGAATTGAAATCGTGATCTTGCAATCACGAGTGCAACACCCTCACCACTAAGCCATGTACCCTCACACACATACACATATATATTCTTTTCTACTATAGGCACAAGGCCTGAAATTTTTTGGAGAGGGGGCCAGTCGATCAGATCGCCCCTAGCATGCAACTGGTACTTAATTTATTGCCCCCGAAAGTATGAAAGGCAAAGTTGACCTCAGCGGAATCTGAACTCAGAATGTAAAGACAGACGAAATACCTACTTCTTTACTGCCCACAAGGGGCTACACACAGAGGGGACAAACAAGGACAGACAAATGGATTAAGTCGATTATATCGACCCCAGTGCGTAACTGGTACTTATTTAATCGACCCCAAAAAGATGAAAGGCAAAGTTGACCTCGACGGAATTTGAACACAGAACGTAGTGGCAGACAAAATACCGCTAGGCATTTCGTCTGGCATGCTAACATCTCTGCCAGCTTGCCGCCTTCTTATGCATATATAATGCATATAAAATGGGCTTGTTTCGGATCAGTTTTTCCTGAAGGCAATTATCAAGATGACGCATTATTATCATTATTGTTACTACGTATATTGTTATTATTATTATTATTATTATTATTATTATTACTATTATTATTATTACTATTATTATTATTTTATTGTCTTTGCACAGCTTCTAACGCTGGAGATATACTACAGTGTCAGCTGTTCACTACCCATGAACTAAGGTAACATCCCTTATTTTTCGAGCACCATTCAGAGTATTTGAGTGGTTCCAAGTAGTGCTGTTTTCTGCAAGTGCTCCACCCTTATTGCAGCCCCTATTTGTTCGATGTACTCCTCAAGATTTTTACTCGCTGTTCCCAGGGCTCTGACAATTATTGGTACTACTACCACCTTTTTCATCGACAACAACTGCCTAACCCGCCAAGCTAACCTGTCATATCTATTGACATTTCTTTCTTCCTTATCACATACCTTGTTGTCAGCTGGGCATGCTATATCTGATCCAGCATCATTTCCTTTCTTACACAATTAACACTATGTCTGGTTTCCAATTCTCTATCTCATGGTCATGCTGAATCATAAAATCCCATAAGATCTTTGCATTATCATTTACGATGATGCCTTCAGGTTCATGTTCATACCACATTATTATTATTATTATTATTAATATTATTATTATTATTATTATTATTATTATATTATTATTATTATTATTATTTTTATTATCATCCTCAGCAGTAGTGCTGTGACATTGTAGTCGTTTGGAGCCCACGTGAAGTTGGTATTGTTCAATATGTTCCTTAGCCTTTAAGGGTCTACAGAATCAATAATGACAATCATTAATAGTAATTGATTTTTCAGATTAATCACATGCTAGCTCATTATAGTAGTAGTTCTTAGTACCGTAACAAAACTGTGTGTGCATGGTACATGTGCAGTGTGGTAGGGGGTCTCGCTACAACTAGCCAGCAACCATGCAAAACTAATATAACCTGTTTCTTCTTCTTCTTCTTCTTCTTCTTCTTATCATCATCATCATCATCATCATTATCATTATTTTCTTGTTCTTCTTCCCCTCCTCCCCGCCTCCTCCCTGCCCCAATTCCCTTCCTCCTCCTCCTCCTCCTCCTCCAATCCTCATACTCTTTGTTTATTCTTGTTAAGACAGCTGTTGTTGTTTAACTCCAAGCCAATAAACCTTATTATCAGAAATGTTGCAGCCGTTTTCTGTATGGCTGTGTGAACCATGTGGTTTCAGGTTCAGTCTTACTCTTTAGCATCTTGAGCAAATGTCTTCAGCTACAGCCTCATGCAAACCAAATCTTTGCAAGTAAATTTAGCAGACAGAAGTAGTTCTGTAACCCCACTTCATTTTAGCACTCTATAATATTCTGATAATTCCATTAACATCTAGAAAGTGTTTTAGGAATATTAAATCAGTCTCCATCAATTCTTTGGCAGTTTATCTTATATTGCAACATTGGTTAACCATAACATTATTCATTATAGTCACAGGTAGCCAATGGCCCAATCAGTGGTCCACTCTACTGCTTTTCTGATAATAAGTTCAACAGGGAAGTGTCTTCATTTGAAAAGCATCTTGTTTTCAATTTTCTTGCTAATGTAATGTTTTCACCTTTTTTACTATTTACATTGCCGAAAAATATCACAAACGCACAATAAACAGGTATGAGGGTTTTGGCAGAATTTTGGTTTAAACACCCCATATAATCCTGCATAACTTTTTTTAAATTTGGTTTTTCCAGAAAATTTTTGCAAATTTGGTTTCTGCACAAAGGAATTCATATGATTATGTAAAAAAAATAATTAAAAAGAATTTTTTTATTCCTTCCCCTAAATCCTAAAACTTCTAGTCTTTTTCAATTTTATTTTTAAGATATAGACAATCCAAAATTTTTGCTTAAATCCCAGAATTAGGCCATTCTTGAGTGCATCATCATTCCATTAAATGTATTTATAGGGAGAAACATATAGAAAAATATCAATACATGTCTGAGTGACAAAGAAATGGAAATTATCAGGTGGTCGTGGGATGTGCTAAAAATAACAACTAAATCGTCCTTAAATCATACACACTTTTTCTTTTCTTAACTGTATGAATTCTGTGTGTAGAACACAAATTTGCAAAAATTTTTTGAAAATTCCAAAAAATAAAAAAAAGTTACGAGAGGTTACATGGGCTACTTAAACCAGAATTCCACCAGGGTTTCCATACAGTTTCCATCCAATCACAAGGTATACATCAGTCCACTGGTAGAAGACACTTGCCTAAAGTGCTACACTGTGGGATCGAGCCAAGAAAAATGTGCTCACCACTATGCTTCAAACTTGTCTCATATTTCATGTTAAATAAAGTTAAACGTGGCAAGATTTGAAATCAGTACACAAAGGCTAAAGAGCTATGATAAAATACCACAAGCCTAATGCTTTAATGACCCTTGCCAATCTCCAGCATATAGATTGGCAGAATCATAAAAAGGGTTGGATACGATGCCTTGTAATTATTTCAGTACTTTACATTCTGAGTTCAACTACATCCAGGGGTTGATAACATTAAAGTACCAGTCATGTACTGAGATTGATTTACATCACTGTCTTTTTCCTAACCAAAATATAAAACCTTTTTTTGCTTTTATTTGAATCAGCTGTTGTTGGTATTGTTATAATAATTATTATTATTGAGTGAGAGAGCAGTGCATGCCATCAAAGTGACACTGGGGTAAAATATACAAAGCCCAGTATACCCATCATGACTACCCGCCTGATAAGGGTACACCAGGCACTTGCATCACAACCATATGTGTGCAACATGGTGGTCTCATATCAAGATAAACACCACATGACCTTGCAGGTGGGGCCCAGGTAGAATTTTCTTCTGGTCGAGTAACCCATCCCGCTCAAAAGATCACTGAATAAGGGTTGTTTAAGGATGTTGAATGAACTACCCATGTTTCCAGAGGTGAATTATTCAAACCCCAAAGAATTCCTCTCAACACATGGCTATGATGCTCTCCCACTACTTCTGCTCATGATCAGAGATGCACATATCGTCAGCCACTAAGAGACATGCTCAACTGGTTAAGTCAAACAACTAACAAGAAAATCTGTGGTATTGAGCAGAATATTTGCTGTAGCCCATCTTTTATACCAAGACAAAACGATGTACAAGATAACACTTTCAATCAGTTAAGATCAGAAGCCACGAGAGCCACTGCCTGGTACTGCTTCAGGGCATTTTATTATTATTATTATTATTATTATTATTATTATTGCATGCTGGACGAAATGTTTAGCAGTATTTCATCTGTGGCTATGTTCTGAGTCCAAATTCCACCTTTCATCCTTTCAGAATCGACAAGTTAAGTTCCAGTGGCACACTGGGGTCAATGTAATCGACTTGCCCCCTCCCCCACAATTTCGAGCCTTGTGCCTATAGTAGAAAGGGTTTTTATTATTATTATTATTATTATAATTATTATTTTTTTTTCTTCTTCTTTCAAATTTGCTATCATTTCTTGCCGAGTGTCTTCCCGACTCCTAGGGCAAAGAAACTCATAGTATACATTGGTAGGCCATTAAACCAAACTCAGTAGTTCGTTCATTTTTTTTTTCTTTTTTTTTTTAAAGTTAAATTAAAATACATGAGCAGCAACATTTCTCACATCAACAATGCTCTTCTCAATACGTGTGATGTACCAGTTAAGACAATCTTTTGCACTTCTTGCAGGGATGGTAAGCCAGGGATCATTCTCATATAATTTTCGGTTCCCTTCTTGATCATTCCTAGTGCTCCTACGATCACTGGTATTGTAACCGCCTTGAGATGCCACATAATAATTATTATTATTACTATTATTATTATTGAAGGCAGTGAGCTGGCAGAATTGTTAGCACTCAGGGCGAAATGCTTAGCAGTATTTCATCTGTCGCTACAATTCTGAGTTCAAATTCTGCCAAGGTCACCTATGCCTTTCATCCTTTCGGGGTCAATAAATTAAGTACCAGTTGTGTACTGGAGTCAATGCAATCAACTTAACCCTTTCCCCAAAATTTCAGGCTTTGTGCCTCCAGTAGAAAGGACTATTATTATTATTATTATTATTATTATTATTATTATGATTATTATTATGAAGGTGGCAAGCTGGCAGAATCATTAGTGTGCTGGATGAAATGCTTAGTGGACGAAATGCTTAGCTTTCTGCCAAAATTTGAGACCATTATAAATATTAAGGTTCATGGAGATGAGCTGGTAGAATTATTAACACATTGGACGAATTTTTTAATTGAGATTGAATTCTAGTTTATTATTAACATAGATAATCATTGCTGAAACTTCACACCTACTGGTTGTGTAGTGGAGCGTTGTTGAATTATAATCGATTCCCAGTGAAGTGTGGATGGACTTCCTCTATGTCTCAAACTAGATACAACTGTGTAACGTGTCGGAGGATAGCTTCGCATGTTTTGTTCTTTTATCATTGTGTGTCTTATATAATAATGTGGCAAAAGGCTACTTTGATTAATCAGTCATCATCATCATTGTCGGCATTGATGGTGGTGGCAGCAGTGGTGGTGGTGTCAGCATCGTTGGTGTTGTGGTTGCTATTGGCATCGTCGATGATGATGATGTTGCAGCTGTGGTTTAGTTTCAGTTCAGCTCTGATCAAATTCAAGGAAAACTATGAGCAAAAGTGTTCCAACTGTGACCACCCCATTCTACTTTCTGGTATAATGATTCAAGAATTATATTATCCTGTATATTTTTATTTTTATTTTATGACAGCCAGATATGATTTGAGGGACGTTTGGCTGTTATTTCTAGCAAGGTTAATGATCAGATTGTCCTTATAGGCATATATTTTAATTTTTATTTTATGACAACCAGATATGATTTGAGGGACGTTTGGCTGTTATTTCTAGCAAGGTTAATGATCAGATTGTCCTTATTGGCATGTGCAGTGAACTACTGATTTTGCTGCTATGGTTACTGAAGCAGATTTCAGCCGATTGAGTAAACCTATGAGGAAAGACAATCCAGATATAACCATCCCATCTTTTGTACATCTACAAAATCCCAATGTACATAGAATTCAAATTATTCAGCGTATCCTTCTTTTTCTTTTCTGAAGACAGTAGGGTATAATTCAAAGAAAGTTTAGCTGCTATATCATGCAAGCTAAGCAACCACACAGTGGCTCATTTAGTGGCCAGCATAGTCAATTTCTCAATACTCTAGTACTAGCAGGATCTGCAACTGCAAGAATACTCACTAGTAATGAAAATAAGAATATGGCAGATGATGATAATGATGATGATGATGAAGATGGTGGTCATACTAAAAAGTTGCAACAGTTGATGTACTCATGAACTATTTCTGCTGCAGACAGTTGCAATGCGGCTATGTTGAAGACTGCAAAGTTGCAGCAACCATTTGAATGTAATCAGTTTAAAAGTTGTATGAACAAAACTCCACCTTGATCCTCCAAAGTAATTGAATTAAATATACTGAATGAATAAATACATTTAAACAACGTTTAAATAAATGTTCTTACTTCTATAGTTCCTTTCATTATCAGATTTTAAAAAAATATAACAGCGCTTTATGAAGATGATGATGATGATGATGATGATAATAATAACAATAATAATAATAGTAATAATAATTATGCCCTGATGCAGTACCAGACAGTGGCTCTCATGGCTTCTGATCTTAACTGATTGGAAGTATTATCATGTACATCGTTCTGTCTTGGTATAAAAGATGGGCTACAGCAAATATTCTGCTCAATACCACAGATTTGCTTGTCAGTTGTTTGACCTTAACCAGTTGACCATGTTCCTTAGTGGCTGACAATATGTGCATCTCTGATCATGAGCAGAAGTAGTGGGGGAGCATCATAGCCGTGTGTTGAAAGGGATTCTTAGAGGTTTGGAAAATTCACCTTTGGAAACATGGGTGGTTCATTCAACATCCTTAAACAATCCTTATTCAGGGATCTTTTGAGTGGGATGGGCTACTCAACCAGAAGAAAATTCTAACTGGGCCCCACCCACAAGTTCATGTGCTGTTTATCTTGATATAAGATCACCATGTCATGCACAGATGGTTGTGATGCATGTGCCTGGTGTACCCTTATCAGACAGGTAGTCATGATGGATATACTGGGCTTCATATATTTTACCCTAGTGTCACTTTGATGGCATGCACTGCTCTCTCACTTAATAATAATAATAATAATAATTAAAATAATAATAATAATAAAAATAATAATAATAATCCTTTCTATAGTAAGCATAAGGTCTCAAATTTGGGGGAAGGGCTTAAGTTGATTGCATCAACCCCAATGCATAACTAGTACATATTTAATCAACCCCAGAAGGATGAAAGGCAAAGTCGACCTTGGTGGAATTTGAACACAAAAATATAGTGGCAAATGACATACCTATTTCTTTACTA
>NC_043011.1:29941922-29954422 GCF_006345805.1 Octopus sinensis | reverse complement strand
TAATCATATGCTCAAAAGAGCAGCCAAATTGCTCTCAAATCACATACTACCATTCTGTAAAAGGAAGGAAATAGTTGAAAATGTGTTATTTGATGTAAACAAACTGAAAAAAGAAAAAGATTTGCTTCTCATGGCTAGAATGCTTTTAATCATAGGTTTACTCAATCAGCTAGAAATAGCAGCCAAATCTCTCTTATTTCACTCACTACCATATTATAAAAGGAAGGACACAATTTAATAAATAAGCTATCAAATGGAGAGATCTTGAATAAAGAAATAAAAACCCCACAATAATATAGGAAAATCAAAAAGTAAATATAAAAGACATGATGGCCACAGCTGGAATATGGTTTAGACATCAAGAAAGGTGTGCGCTAGTTGAAACAATGTCAGCTTTCACTTGTAAATGGTATCATTGTGTTTAAAAGTGTTATAGAATCGATATTAACCATTCAGTCTTTATTGGTTCAGTTTGTTTTGTTTTGATGTGTTTTCTCCAGATTAATCCTATCTAGCTTCCTTTTAATGTTGTCGGAGAAAAGTGAATATAGTAGTAGCAGCAGCAGCAGTAGTAGTAGTAGTGGGGGGTAGTGATGTAGGTGGTGGTGGTCTTTGGTGGTGTTATGGTGTTGGTAGTGGTGATGGTGGTGGCAGTGGTGTTGGTGGTGTTGGTGTTGGTGTTGGTGGTGGTGGTGGTGGCGGTGGTGGTGGTGGTGGTGGTTTTGGTGGTGGTGGCAGTGTTGTTGGTGGTGGTGGTGGTGTTGGTGGTGTTGGTGGTGGTGGTGGTGGTAGTAGTAATAATGGTGGTAGTAGCAGTAGTGATTGTAATTGACTGTATGTGTGAAGAATTTGTGTTTGTGTGTGTATCTGTATATATGTGTGTGTGTATACTTGTATGTATACATGTTAGTGTATGTGAGACTTTCCTCTTGTGTGTGCGAGTGTGTTTGTATGTGTTTCTTTGTGTCTATAAATGTCTCATTTTGAGTGAGCATGTGTTTTTCTATATGTGTGTGCATGTGTTCCTGTGTGTGTGTGTATGTCTGTGTGCTTATGTGTGTCTATTCTGTTGTGTGTGCATTTGTATATGTATTTCTTTTTGTCTGTATGTATGCAAGTGTATGTGTGAAGTATACATGTTTTGTGTCTGTGGGTGTCTCTTTTTGAGTGAGCATGTGTATTTTTCTGTGTGTACATATGTGTGAGTGTGTGTATATGTGTGTATGTGTATGTGCACAGATGTGTTTGTATGCATGTGCTCTGTGTATGTTCATGCATTCGTGCTTGTGTGTTTGTATATGTTTTTGCATGTGCATCTGCGAATATGTTTGCACATATTTGTATATGCATTTTTGTGTGTATTTGTGTAAATGTGTGTATTTATGAATGTATGTGTAGATGTGTCTGCATTTATTTGTTCAGGCATGTATGTTTGTATATATATGCATGTGTGTGTATGTATGTTTGTATGTATGTTTGTATATATGCATGCAGGTGTGTGTGCTCACGCATGTGTGTATGTGTTTGTGTACATATATTTGTATATGTTCATGTATACATGTTTGTCTAAATCCCTGTGCATTTTGCATACATGTTTGCATGTTTGCATGGTGAATACATGTTTGTATACGTATGTATACAAGTTTGTGTGCGTGAAGTATACATGTTTTGTATATACATGTATGTTTATGTGGATGTGTGACTATTTTTGCATATGCATCTGTGTATTGCTGCATGTGCGTGTCGGTGTGCATTTGTATGCATCTGTGTATGTCCTTGTGTATACATGTTTATTATATGTGCTTGTATATGCATTTGAGTGCATCCATGTATATGTGTAAGTATGTACTTGCATGTGTGCACATGTGTATATTATTATGTATGCATGGTTATGCATGTTTATGCACAAATTTGTGAGCATGGGTGTATTTGTTTATTTGCATGTTTGTGTGAGTGTACAGTTGAGTAATATGTTTCCTTAAGTGCATTTTTTTTGCACGTATGTTTTTCAGTAAATACACTCAATTCCCTAGGGTGGTGGGGAGAAAAGGGTGGCTTAAATATGAGACAATATAACAATTTGTGTAAGTATTGTTTTTCAAATACACAATTAGGAATACATAAATTTTGAATCCTACAGCCACCGTACATTTAACCCATTTTAGATAGCAAATGGAAACATGCACTGCCATGATTCATTTATAGGTGCAGACAAAGCTATGTGGTTATGGCTAAGAAGCTTAATTTGCAGTCCCGTGGTTTTGAGTTCAGCCCCACTGTGTAGCACCTTGGGCAAGTGTCCTCTATTATTGCCCTAGGTGACCAATGCCTTGTGAGTGAATTTTTAGATAGAAACTATAGAAATAGTAGTGGTCATGGTGATGGTGGTGGCACATGAAAGATAGAAGGTGGAATATACATGAATTTATTAATCACGACAATTGCTTTGACATATCTAGCGTCAATCCCTCACGGGTGTAAACCATTTATTTTATTATCCAATATATATATATATATATTTCTCCCCACCACTCCAGGGAATTGAGTGTATTTACTGAAAAACATACATGCAAAGGAGTGGCTGTGTGGTAAGTAGCTTGATTACAAACCACATGGTTCTGGGTTCAGGCCCACTGCGTGGCACATTGAGCAAGTGTCTTCTACTATAGCTTCGGGCCGACCAAAGCCTCGTGAGTGGATTTGGTGGACGGAAACTGAAAGAAGCCAGTCGTATATATGTATATATGTGTGTGTGTGTGTGTGTGTGTGTATATATGTTTGTGTGTCGGTGTTTGTCCCCCCAACATCACTTGACAACTGATGGTGGTGTGTTTACATACCCGTAACTTAGCGGTTCGGCAGAAGAAACAATAGAATAAGTACTAGACTAACAAAGAATAAGTCCTGGGGTCAATTTGCTCGACAAAATGCTGTGCTCCAACATGGCCACAGTCAAATGACTGAAACAAGTAAAAGAGTAAAAGAATATATATATATATATATATTCTGTTGTGTCTGGGGAGAGTCGTTTTCTTTTTGTGCCTTATTATTTAACACACTGACCGGTAAAATTTCCACTTTTTTCTTATTTTTATTGTCCTAAAATGTTCGTTGCATCTTGCAGTATTTGTATTTGATGTGCAATATGGTGCAGGCATGGGTGGGTGGTAAGAAGCTTGGGTTCAGTCCCACTGTGTGGCACCCTGTGCTAGTGTCTTTTACTATAGCCTTGGGTCAATCAAAGCCTTGTGAGTGAATTTGGTAGACGGAACTTGAAAGAAGCCCATCATATATATATGTATATGCATGTATTTATGTGTGTATATTTGTGTCTGCCTTTGTCCCTCCACCATCACTTGACAACCTATGTTGGTGTGTTTACATCCCTGCAACTTAGTGATTCAGCAAAAGGAATCAATAAAAGAAACACTAGGCTTATAAGGAATAAGTACTGTGGCCGATTTGTTTGGCTAAAACGCTTTAAGGCCGTGCCTCAGCATAGCCACAATCAAATGGCTGAAACATGTAAAAGAATAAAAGAATATTATATATATATATATATATATATATATATATATATTAGGCTCAGGAGAAGCTGTGTGGTAAATAGCTTGCTTACCAACCACATGGTTCCAGGTTCAGTTCTATTGTGTGGCACCTTGGGCAAATATCTTCTACTATAGACTCGGGCTGACCAAAGCCTTATGAGTGGATTTGGTAGATGAAAGCTGAAAGAAGCCTGTCATATATATATATGTGTGTGTGTGTGTGTATGAATATGCTTGTGTCTCTGTGTTTGTCCGCCACCATCGCTTGACCACCGATGTTGGTGTGTTTACATCCCCATAACTTAGCAGTTCAGTATAAGAGGCTGATAGAATAAGTACTAGGCTTACAAAGAATAAGTCCTGACGTCGATTCATGCGACTAAAGGCAGTGCTCCAGCATGGCCACAGTCAAAATGACTTAAACAAATAAAAGAATAAAAGAATATATAAATAGTAGTAGTAGTAGGGATTTTGGAGAATCTCTTACTAAGCTTTCTGCCAATGGCATAGCTAACAAGAATGACCATTGTATCGAAGTTAGGATAAACCTTAGCATCTGTCTGAAACTCTAGGTAGAGCAATGGTGGAGAGAGTGTATATATATAAAGAGCTCATAAGAAAGTGAGGTAAAAGAGTAGATGTTTATTCTATTTGTTTACAGCTGTCCCATAATCTGAGGATTAGTCTGTTGGTTTCCACATAGCCACTCTTCTATATATATATATACAACTTATAAAGAAAGGCAAAAGAAAAAAATTCTAATGCCAAATATGTCGAAAATAGACTTAAATTGTAAATAACTATATAATTCATCACTATAAGCATGCATCTCGAAGCAAGCTGGCAGAAATTTCTAAAAAATTGCGTTATTATCGAATCGGCCCCAATTTCTGAGTTAATTTGTTTAGAATTTTCTTGTCGTCAGTGATAAATACGATAAGAAATAAATGAAATACTTACTTGCATCCCTGGAAGAAGTAAACACTAAGTCATGTGTACACTTAAGTATCCCCAAATATATCCAAAAATAGAAATTCTTCAGCATACCCTGAGACACGTGTGATCGGACTGAAAATTCTCATATGAGAAAATTCTAAATGAATTAACTCAGAAATCGGGGCCGATTCGATAATAACAAAATGTTTTAGAAATTTCTGTTGGCTTGCTTCGAGATGCATGCTTATAGTGATGAATTATATGGTTATTGACGATTTAAATCAATTTTCGGCATATTTGGCATTAGAAATTTTTTTCTTTTGTCCTTGTTTATAAGTTGTTTATAAATTTAACCTTTTAATGGTATTTTTTAATATGCTGGCCATTGATAAAATTTTTTCGAAAATTTTATCCTATATTAGATGTGTATATATATATATAAATGATACACTCAAGCAGTGGCCCAGCAACAAAATTTGCTAAGGGGGTGCAAACCCAGGTCCTAATGTTTTAAATGAAAAATGTGGATTTTTCCAATGTTAACATTAAAACAAATGCAGGTATAATAATATTTTTTATTATTATGAGGGTCGGCTGAAATGTTCATAATCTGAGCAAGACACTCTCAATTGGAATGTGAACTCAGTGCCATATAAAAAAAAAACATTCGCACCAAAAGCATTTATATATGTATATATAGATATATATATATATAGATATATATATCATCATCATCATCGTTTAACGTCTGCTTTCCATGCTGGCATGGGTTGGACGGTTTGACTGAGGACTTGCGAGCCAGATGGCTGCACCAGGCTCCAATCTGATCTGGCAGAATTTCTTCAGCTGGGTGCCCTTCCTAACGCCTCATCCCAGGTCTTCCTAGGGTCTACCTCTTCCCCAGGTTCCCTCAACCACTAGGGTGTGACACTTTTTCACACAGCTATCCTCATCCATTCTCGCCACATGACCATACCAATGCAGTCGTCTCTCTTGCACACCACATCTGATGCTTCTTAGGTCCAAATTTTCTCTCAAGGTACTTAAACCCTGTCAAGTATGCACACTGACATTACACATCCAGCGGAGTGTACTGGCTTCATTTCTTGCAAGCTTACGTGTGTCCTCAGCAGCCACGACCCATGTTTCACTGCCATGTAGCATGGCTATTCATACACATGCATCATACAGTCTACCTTTTACTCTGAGCAAGAGGCCCTTTGTCACCAGCAGAGGTAGGAGCTATCTGAACTTTGCAGCTCTCTAAGCCATGAAACCAGGAAACCAGCCATTATAAGTCGGCATGACTCGAGAAGCTAACTTTACCTACAAAATTCATACACAAGGCTCCGGTCGATATGAGGCTATAGTAGAAGACATTTTCTCAAGGTATCATACAGTGGAATTGAACACAGAATTAAGTGGTTGCAAAATGAGCTTCTTAACCACACAGCCACACCTGCATCATATTTAAACTTTAAAAATCTATTACTTTATGTAAAAATTACTTATTTCATGATATGACAATTCCAAACACCAATTGCTATTAGCTTAATGAGGACTGCTTTGAAGAGAGAAGATGGGAGAGAGAGTGGGGAGAGGGGAAGAGAGAGAGAAAATTGGTAGATAGATAGATAGATAGAGAGAAAGAAAGGAAGATAGACAGACAGACAGATAGATAGATAGATAGATAGATAGATAGATAGAGAGAGAGAGAGAGAGAGAGAAAGCTAGATAGGTAGGTAGGTAGGTAGATAGATAGGTAGATAGACAGACACAAAGATAGATAGATAGACAGACAGACAGATAGATAGATAGACTGACAGATAGATAGATAGAGTGGCAGATAAGCACAGTGCATGTGTATGTTCAGTCCCACTGTTTGGCACCTTGGACAAGTGCCTTATGAGTGGATTTGGTAGACGGAAACTGAAAGAAGCCCATCATATATAAATATATATATATATATATATGTATGTATGTATGTATGTAATTATGTATGTATGTGTGTATGTTTTTGTGTCTGTGTTTGACAACCAGTTCAGCAAAAGATACCAATAGAATAAGTACTAGGCTTACAAAGAATAAGTTCTGGGATCAATTTGTTCGACTAAAGGCAGTGCTCCAGCATGGCCACAATCAAATGACTGAAACAAATCAGAGTAAAAGAGCAACTGTGACAAATACAACATAGTGTTTTGTCCAAACACTAGAATGATTCTGCCAGTATACTGCCCTAAACTGATATCGTATTTTATGGGCCCTAGAAGGATTAATATTATAGTTCCCCTTGGTTGGATTTGAACTCAGAATGTGAAGAGTAGTAACAAATATTATAAACTTTTTTTCCCAACGATCCTATTAATCCAGCATTTCCTGGACTGATATTGCATTTTCTCAATCCCCGGAAGGATGAAAGTCAAAGCTCACCATAGAAGGGACTGAACTCAGAACATAAAGATCTATAAGAAATACCACAATATATCTCATCTGATGCTGTAACTATCTTGCCAGGCCACCATCTGATTAAAATGCTAACTAAATAATTAAAAAATTTAATTGTTTTACTAAATTCATCCAATTTCCTTGATTATTTAAAAAATTAATTAAAATACATGGGTTGTAGTTTTTATGTGAAATATGGCCACAAAAGGGTTAAAATAATAATGATATCTTAAAAGAGTTGCTTAATTAATCTGTTTGAATACACAATGCTCCTGGGTGAAAAGTTCATTGGCTGAGAAATTTTATTACAAAAACAAAAATTAAAAAGATAACTACATCCTGTTCTCCTCTCTGTAAACATTACCAGCACAATACAGACTCAGCTACTTGATTGTGTCAATGAGGGAGCATCTATGGGATCACTCGATCTGACCAGGTAGAAATAGCAGCTGAATCATATCCTACCAACTTTGATGTAATGAGAGTGTTTTAGAGATGTCTTTAATCTATGCAAAATAGTAGCTGAATGTCCCTCAAATTACATCTTTACAGGCAATGTGGATGTGTTCACAGGGTTATTTGTTCTGTGAGAAAGAGCAGCAAAATCTCCCTCAAATTACATTCTATTGTCTTGAAGCCAATGAAGGAGCTTTTATAAAATCATCAGATCTGCAAGAGATCAGTCAAACTTCACTCAGATCACACTCCTATGTCTTCAAGTAACTGCTAAAGAGCTCAACAGTTAAAAATAACAGCCAAATTTCATGTTAAAAAATGGTCAAGGAACATGATAGATGATATAGTTTTGCGTCCTCTGTAGATAGGAAAAAAACACATGATGGTTATAGATGGAATGTCTTTGATCAAAGGTTGGTTTGATTTTAAAAGTGGTTAGGATATAGTAGACTATGTAGTCATAGAAACAAACTGTCTAAAAAACAGATGAGATGGTCATTTCTTGAATACTTTTGATTATAATTTTGCAACTTTTATCAATTAGGATATCCTTCTTAACCATAAATGGAGCTTTTACACACTTGCTCAGTTTGCTGGAAATAGTAATCAATTGTTCTTCAAATTATACTTTACCACCATAAAAGGAAGGACACATTAGTCAATGTGGTTTTTGGTGGCCCGCTTCTGGTAATTTGTCCACGGCCTACCTACATATTATATCTTACTTAGAAAAATATACTTGTCCTCTTGCATCTCACCTCCTCTAATTCCATCACTGATAAAAATTAGACAAATTGTGACACAGAAAGAGGAACTATCAGAGGCCCACAAGGCCCACTTGTGCTTACATCTGGTCTAGATAATAGGGTAAAACTCCCTTTGGTCATGAATGGCCATGGGATTGCACCTAGGAAATTCCCCTCCAAGGCACAAGTTCTGGCAAGGTTAATGGAAGACCAGCAGTCACCCATGCATACCAGCCTCCCCTCTCCATGCCACTGATGTTATTCAAGGGAAAGGCAAAGGCACCAGTGATGTTGCAACTCATTCCTACAGCTGAGTAAACTGGAACATTGTGAAATTAAGTGTCTTGATGAAGAACACAACACACAGCCTGGTCCAGGAATTGAACTCACTATTTCATGATTGTGAGCCCAACACTCTGATCTAGTGTTTCTTAACCTTTTTTACCCTTGCATAAGCCTTAAAATAAATTACATGTCTCAAGGAACCCCTGCATCCCCAAAATAATATATCATATCTTTCATATTTTTTCATTGTAGTTCACATGTTAAATATCATATATATACATGCATATATATATATATATATATATATATATATATATATATGATAGATCGTTAGCTACTACACACATTTTTTTCTCTCCTTGTTTTTTCTGTCTCTTTCTGTAGAAGAGCGTAGGCTTGAAACGTAAAAGACTTTTTCTATTCCTGAGCATTATACTAAGACATCTGTTTGTTTTGTACACCACCTGTCTTTGTCTTTTGCTTTTTTTGTAAACTCTCCCTATACATATATATATATATTATATACACATATACATATATAACTATACACAGACACACACATATATTTATTTTTATATATATATACATATATATATATATATATATATATATATACACTCACACATCACAATGATATGTTGTGCATGTATAGTAATATTACAATCATGAAATTAGCATTAGCTTATCGCACTCTTTCTTGTGGAACTCCTAGGAACCTTTTGCGAAACCCTGGGGTTCGAGGGAAACCCAGTTGAGAAACGCTGCTCTAACCACTGAGCCATGTGTCTTCACATGGTCTAGATAATATGGTATCATTATTGAAAGTGGTGTGCTGGCAGAATTCATATCATGATGGACAAAACGCTTAGCAGCATTTCATCCATCTTCCCATTCTGAATTCAAATTCCACTGAGATAGATTTTGCATGTCATACTTAAAAGTTCAAGTTCAAGTACTGGGGCAGGGTCAATGTAATCAACTTAACCCCTCCCTTGAAATTGAGAGCCTTGTGTCAAAATTTGAAAGCAATATGATATCGTTATTGCCATCTTTATAGGTGCAGGAGTGGCTGTGTGGTAAGTAGCTTGCTTACCAACCACATAGTTCCACATTCAGTCCCACTGTGTGGCATCTTAGGTAAGTGTCTTCTACTATAGCCTTTTTTACCACCAGCGTTGTGAGTGGATTTGGTAGACAGAAACTGAAAGAAGCCCATCGTATATATGTATGTGTGTTTATATGTTTGTGTGTCTTTGTTTGTCCCCCCAACATCGCTTGACAACCAATGCTGACGTGTTTATGTCCCCGTGACTTAGTGGTTCAGCAAAAGGGACCGATAGAATAAGTACTAGGCTTACAAAGAATAAGTCCTGGGAGCGATTTGCTCGACTAAAGGTGGTGCTCCAGCATGGCCACAGTCAAATGACTGAAACAAGTAAAAGAGTAAAAGAGTATCATCATTTAATGTTCATACTCCACGCTGGCATGAGTTGGATATTGGATGGTATGACAAGGTCCAACGGGACCAAGGACTACATCATGTTCCATGTGTCTGCTTTGCCATGGTTTCTATGGCTGGATACCCTTCCTAATTCCAACCACTCCACATCATGTACTGAGTGCATTTTTTTACCACCAGCATGAAGGTGTGGGTAACAGAATAAAACAGTAACAGAAAGAGGATATAAATAGTAAGTCAACGAGCAGAGTATTATGATACAGTGCAGAGGAAGAAACAGGATACTTGTTACTATGACTGTTACATCCCTCAATACACTTGACAGTATGGAGGTGCATGGCTTTGTGGTTAGGGTGTTGGACTCATGATTGTAATATTTTGGTTTCATTTCCTGGACTGGGCAACGCATTGTGTTCTTGAGCAAAACACTTCATTTCACATCACTCCAGTCCACTCAGCTGGCAAAAATTTGTAATCCTGAGATGGACCGGCATCCTGTCAGCATGACTCAAGAAAGAAAATTTATCTTTTCACTTGACGGTGAGGGCCTACATGTGTCCCACCAGCCTTGTCTATTCTGTGCTTCTGCTTCAGCCTACACTCCATAGTATCTTTTCTTTCACTCTGTATTATTCCCAGTTGACTAAACCTAAGTATTCTTCTTCTAGTACTTTATGCTGCTTATTTTACAGCTTCACATATTAACCATTCTTCAGTGTAGTGCTGAAGCATATGCCCCAACCATTATCATCTACTGTTCATGAGTCAAGTTTGCTTTCATTCCCCTAAGATCTATAAAATAAAGTACCAGTTAAGCATTGGAGAAGATATAATCCACAAAAGGCTTCCCCTAAAATTTGTTGGCCTCACCCATAAATTAGAAGCCATTATTTCCCCATCTGTGGTTGACAATGAACACAAAAAGAAGGGAATATGGGAAGGGCAAGTTTTAAAGCTAATGTATTAGATTAATGTTTAAAAAGACAGGAATGAGTCATGATATTTCAGATGCAAATCCTTCAGTTAAAATTGAAAATTGAGGAAAGGTGGTGGGGAAAAGAGAAGGAATAAGTAAAGGTGGCAGGAAATATATATATATATATATATATATATATATATACATGATATGAATGTGTGTACACACACACACACACCATTTTCATTATGTTTCAAATCTCTTCATTTCTCACCAAATCATGCCATTTGATCTCCAAGATTCTTTATAATGCTTCATTTTCAATAAATTCTAAAATGATTAGTTATACTTTGAATGTTAGGCCATGACTCCCTTCCATATATTAAAACACTTCTTACTTGTAGTATATATAAATACATACATACATACATACATACATACATACATACATACATACATACATACATACATACATACATACATACATACATATATGTATATGTATATGTATATATGTAGTTTCCGTTTTGCAAGAATTACCAGTCTATATGATTTCTATACACTTGAAAGCATTTCCATTGCCTAATTTGCCTTAAACCTTTCATTAAATTCAGATTCTAAAGACCCATTACTTCTCTAAAAGTTCCAAGTTATTTAAATACCAATAGGTGATGGGGTGGTTGTGAGCAATGAAATGGAGATTCTTGGAGTATTGCAGGAGCCATAAAACTTTTCAGAACCATTTATTGCTGCCAGCATAATTAGGATGGCTTTTGTGGAGTAATCTGATTATCAATTAGGATGACCTTCCTACTGCTGATCATTCAACCATGAAGTTGAGCTAATAAGAGAGCCTTTCCACAGAGAATTCTCATGTGCTAAAAATAGAAGCCAAATATTCCTAAATTTGTACTGTGATGAACTTAAAGCTGAAAGCAGACATTGTATAGTAATGGTCTTTGACACCCTATGCGTGAATAAAAAAGATAGGATTGTCATGGTTGGAATGCCATTGATCATAGATTGGCTAGGTCAGAGATGATCTGGCATTAAACAATAACAACACAGCAACTGTGATGTAATGAGAGTGAACGGAACCTGTTGTCCATTTAGGAAAAAAAAAATGCATTAAGTATGCTGTTAGTGTTGAGACCAAGATCAAGCAGGCCTTTAATTACAGGTATTCCAGCTATGGTCATCCCATCTTTTTATGTATCAGGGACTATATTATCCAATGTTATGTTCCTTTTTATATGAAGGTAGGTTATGTTTTAGAGGAGATTTAGTTGCTATATCTAGCAGATTGAATGGCTATCTTAAAGCTTGGTGAATTTTGAATTTCATTTGGTGACAAAATACCAAGTATGTAGTGCTAGGAATTGAAATCATGACTATAGAGTAAGTGTTGGAAGGCTTAATGACAGATATATATATATATATATATATACATATATATATATATATATATATATAATATATATATATATATAAAAGGTCATTTGCCTGAAGATCGTACGCATGTGTGCATGAAACCAATGGTAGCAGATACATATCAGAAAATATGAATTCTATTGCTAATAGACTCTTGTGAAACTGAGTACTTTTGTGTTGACCTCTTATGTGTGTGTGTGTTTGTGTATGTATGTATTTATGTATATATATATGAATATATGCATGTATATAATTTAGAAAAAACCTCTATCAAACAA
>NC_043011.1:29874422-29931922 GCF_006345805.1 Octopus sinensis | reverse complement strand
ACATAAAGTCAAACTGTTCATCAAAATTTCATGTTCATTTATTTTCCCTAATTACCCACTTAATGGTGACAAAATTGCATGATTAAATGCTTTATTATTTTCAAAATCAATTTGAAACAAAGACAGAATATTTCAACAGAAATATGCTAACATAAGAGTTAAACTGATCTAAATTAAAAGCTTCAATCAAAATTTCAAGATGATTTGTTCTAAATACCAGATTAATAATGACGAAGTTATTTTACTAAACTCTTTATTTTCAAAACGAATTGAAACAAAGACAGTGTATTTCAATAAAACCATTAGAAGAAAAGTTCTCCCCTTTTGATACCAAAGCACCTGAGACTGCCCTTGGTTCTGTGGCACAAACTCTGTTTTAAAGTGATCTAAATAAAAATCTTACACCAAAATTTGTTCCAATTTGTTCCAGTTATATAATCCTTTCTACTGTAGGCACAAGGCCTGAAATTTTGGGGATGGGGATAGTCGATTACATCGACCCCAGTGCTTAACTGGTACTTATTTTATTGACCCTGAAAGGATGATAGGCAAAGTCAACTTTGGCAGAATTTGAACTCAGAACATTTAGACATATGAAATGCTTCAAAGCTAATGATTCCACCAGCTCACTGCCTTCTAAACACCAGTTTAATAATGACAGGTTTTTTTTTTATCAAATTCCTCATTATTTTCAAAATTAATTAGAAAAAAGTCAGAGTTTTTCAACTGAAAAGAGGATTAATGCTTTAATGATGAGTCATGGATGCATCATATTGAGAGGTTTGTGATATTTGTTCTGATTCTTTATGTTCTAAGTTCAAATCTCCTCAGAGTCAACTTTGCCTTTCATCCTTTCTGAGTTGGTAAAAAAATGTCGATCCAGGGTGGGGATTGGAAAAACTGTTAGGACTAAATGCCTTATGATATTTGTTCCAGCTATTTGTGTTCTAAGTCCAAATTCCCATTCTCGGGGTTACTTGGTTGGTAAGACTTAATCTATTGTCCAACTCATCACAAACACCTGCCATATTGAGTACCTTTTGTGAGTTCTATGCTGTTGCAAGCACTAGGGCCAGATCTCTACTTTGTTGATGCCTTCCATCCTCTCTCCCACCAGTCCATCAGTCTTGGAAGCCTTGTAAAAGGTCATGAGTCCTGTTTTCGGTCTTGAATGTAATTCTTTTAATACAGTTCTATATTTAAGAGATGAGGAATTATGTACATTATTTACATTTGATGGATATTTGTCCTCATCTTGTTTGTTGTTAACACGTTTCGGCTGATATACCCTCCAGCCTTCATAAGGTGTCTTGGGAAATTTTGAACCTGGGTTCTCATTCTAAGGTATTTTTCGATATTATTATTATTATTATTATTATTATTATTATTATTATTATTATTATTATTCAGGTCACTGCTCCAAGTTCGATACCAGGCAGTGACCTGAATAATAATAATAATGATAATAATAATAATAATATCGAAAAATACCTTAGAATGAGAACCCAGGTTCGAAATTTCCCTAAGACACCTGATGAAGGCTGGAGGATATATCAACCGAAATGTTGTGTTAACAACAAACAAGATGAGGAAAAATATCTGTCAAATGTAAATAACGTAAATAATGTAAATAATGTGTAATTCTTTTATTCTTTTACTTGTTTCAGTTATTTGATTGTGGCCATGCTGGAGCACCTCCTTGAAGGGTTCTTGTCAAACAAATTGACTCCAGGGCTTATATTTTTTTAAAGCGTAGTACTTATTCTGTTGGTCTCTTTTGCCAAATTGCTAAGTTACAGGGAAGTAAATACACCAACACCAGTCGTTAAGTAGTGGTGGAGGGACAATCACAGACACAAAGACAAAAACACATAGCTACGTATACATACATACATTCATTCATACACGCATACCTATCTATCTATCTTTCCTATCTATCTATTTATCGATCTGACCGCGTGTGTATCATTAGCAATTTTCTTTCTCCGTCTTCCCTTCTTTGGACTTTTTTGTTTTTTCTATAATTCTGACGAAGAACTCCACTCGAAATGTGAAATCCTCCTTCTGTCTTTCCTTTCCTGAGCGTCCAATAACACTATACTTATTCCACGTCCTCGCATTGTTGTGTTTTCTCTTTGTTCATATTTGGATCAACTATATATATATATATATATATATATAATATATATATATATATATGTTTGTGTGTGTGTGTGTATACATATGGCATGTAAAAAGCACCTACTACACTCTTGGAGTGGTTGGTATTAGAAAGGGTATCCAGTTTTAGACATGTTGCCAGATCAGATTGGAGCCTGGTGCAACCTCCTGGCTTGCCAGTCCCCAGTCAAACCGCCCAACCCATGCCAGCATGGAAAGCAGACGTTAAAGGATGATGATGATGATGACGACAGGCTTTTTTCAGTTTCTGTCTACCAAATCCACTCCCAAAGTTTTGGTCAGCCTGAGGCTATAGCAGAAGACACTTGGCCAAGGTGCTACACAGTGGGACTGAACCCAAAACTATGTGGTTGGTAAGCAAGCTTCTTACCACTCAGCCACGCCTGAAATATAAAGATTTTAAAAATCAAATCTTTCCTCACATGGTTATTTAAACAAGCTATTAACGAAGCTTTTAATTCATTTGGTACACAACTATTCTTTACAGGGAATGTAATCCACAGGGATAGGAAACAAGTGCTAGAAGTTGTACATGGCAATACAGAGTTATGTCTTTCTTCAGTTTTGGATACAAAAACACTGTGTGGTGTTTGGCTTTGGCTTTCATCTTTTGAGAGGAGTTAGTAACCGGTTGTACCGGTTGTGTACTAGGGTCATTTCAATGAGCTGTGCTCATTCTCTACTGATCTGCAGCCTTCCGTAACCAAATTAAAAAGTTGTTGTCTTCATCGTCATCCTTCTACTTCTCCTCAGGTTTTCGGATTTGACCAAAATATAATTCGGTCAAATCCAAAATCCCAATTTTTGAGGATTAAATGGATTTGTACTGACATAGTAGGGGATTACTGGAAACATGCAAATGCTTTTGTACGCCATTATGCCAAACGCGGTTACAGTGAATCCCAATTAAAGGAAATAGCAAATGTGATAGCTAAGATTAGCAAAGAAAGTCAAACCTTCATGCAGGTAAGCCCTGTTCATTGTGCAATATGAGTCAAGTGAATTCCATCAGGGATCATTACAGAAATGCTATGATTTATTCAGAAGGAGGGACATGTAGAAATTCCCGTTTGGTGTACATAACAGAATGTGCAAATCACAAATTGATTTATGCAGGTTGAACTACAGAACAATTAAACAAAAGATTTAATGGGTACAGATATGATGTCAGGCACAATGACAATAGTTCGACAAAACTTGCCAAACATTTTGTTTTCAAATGGCTGCAATTTTGAAAATGATTTGAAAGTGCATATTCTCAGAAAATATTCTGAATCTGCAAAACTTTCAATACTCAAAATGCATGAGGAGAAATATATTTGCAGGTTATTAACATCGCACACTGGATAATAAAAGAGATGAATCATGTTTCTGAAATGTTCTTTACACATTAATTCTATCGTATATTTTATCTTCTCTCATAATTATTTCAGTCAGAAGACTGTGGCCATGCTGGAGTACAACCTTGAAGAGTTTAAAAAACAAATCAGCTCCCATTGTAATTATTCAATCAATCTCTTTTGCCTGTCATTCTCAAATGATGATGGTGTGGTGCGACAACCACAAACACGGATAGACAGACAAACAGACAGACAGGCACACACACACACACACACATTTTAAAATCTTTTATCATTTCCTTGTTTCAGTCACTGGCCTGTGGCCAAGCTGGGGCATTGCCTTGAAGGGTTTTAGTTGAAAAAAATTGACTCCCTCTACCCAGTCCTTTTTTTTAAAGCCTGATTCTTAATCTCTCAGCCTCTTTTGTCAACCAACTAAGTTATGGTGACATAAACTAGCCAATACCAGTTGTCATATGGTGGAGGAGATAAATACAAAGACATATGCACATACATACAAGCATACATACATAAAAACACACACACACACATGCACACACACATGTATATACATATATAGAAACATTCATGCTGGTCCATGTACAGAGCACTTGCGCCAGTCCATGTAGAAATTCTCATGCTGATCCACATAAAAATACTTGTGCTCATCCATGTACAAAGTGCCTGTGCTGGTGCCACATTAAAAATATCCAGCACACTCTGTAAAGTGGTTGGCATTGTGAAGGGTATCCAGTTGTAGAAACAAGGCCAAATCAGACTGGAATCTGATACAACTCTCCAGCTTGTCAGCTCTGGTCAATCTGTCCAAACCATGTCAGCATGAGAAACAGACATTAAATGACGATGATTATACACACACACACAGATACACACACACATGGATCTAGGACTTTTCTCCTAAAACATTTCAGTCTAATGCACTATGGTCTAAAGAACTTTGGTCTAAAGTGACTTTGGTATAAATATAAAAAATAAATTTTCTTTCTCGAGCCATACCAGGCTCATAAGGGCCAGTTTCCTGGATTCAGTGGCATAGAAATTTCCCACCTGGATGGGACGCCGGTCCGTCGCAGGATTACTCATTTTTGCCAGCTGATTGTACTGGAGCAACGTGAAAATGAAGTGTTTTGCTCAAAAACACAACGCATCACCCGGTTCAGGAATTGGAACCACAACCTTACAATCATGAGTTCAACACCCTAACCACTAAGCCACGTGCCTCCACTTGGAATAAATATATTATTGTCTAAAGAGATTTTAGTCTAAATACCCTTTAGTATAAAGACATTTTTATCTAAACTCACTTTGGTCTAATAACTATTTTGTCTACAGAATCTCAAAGAAACAATGTAAAAGATCTAAATAACTATACTCTAATAATCCTTTTTGTCTTTAGACAAAAATGCTTAGATGAAAGTGTCTTTAGATGAAAATTCTATGAGACCAAAGTGTTTTAGACTAAAGTGGTTAAGACAAAAGTGCCATATTCCATACATGCTCAGACCCCCTTCGGTCATGACTCACCATGGGATTGCACCTAGGAAGTTACCCTCCCAGGCACAAGTCCAGTTAAGGTTGTTTATGGAAGGCCAGCAGTTGCCCATGTATACCGGCCACCACTCTCCATGCCACCAGTGTTATCCAAAGGAAAGGCAAAGGCCTATACAGCTTGACACCTGCGACATTGCAATTCATTTCTACAGCTGAGTTAACTGGAGCAATGAGAAACAAAGTGTCTTGCTCAAGAACACAACATGTAGCCCGGTCCAGGATTTGAACTCACAACCTCAAGATCGTAAGCTCGACTCTCCAACCACTGAGCCATGCACTTTCACATACACACACACACACACACACACACACACACACACACACACACACATATAGGCATGTGAGTGGCTGTGTGGTAAGTAGCTTGCTAATGAACCACATGGTTCCAGGTTCAATCTCACTATGTGGCACCTTAGGCAAGTGTCTTCTACTATAGCCTCATGCCGACCAAAGCTTCTGTGAGTGGATTTGGTAGACAGAAACTGAAAGAAGCCCTCCGTATATATGTATATATATATATATATATATATATATATGTATGTGTGTGTGTATGTTTGTGTGTCTGTGTTTATCCCCCAAATAATGCTATATGCTGGTGTGTTTACTTCCCCGTAACTTAGCGGTTTGGAAAAAGAGACCGATAGAATAAGTACTAGGCTTACAAAGAATAAGTCCTGGGATCGATTTGGTCGACTAAAGGTGGTGCTCCAGCATGGCCACAGTCAAATGACTGAAACAAGTAAAAGAGTATATATATATCCTTACACATGCTATTATTGAACTGGGAGCTTAACAGTGGTCCTTCCATAGCACTTACATAGCCTCACCTGCCTTTTAGGTCGTCTGAATACCAAAACATCTCATATTATTATATACATACACACATACACTCACACATACACACACATACTCACATGCACACACTCACACACACATACATTTTCTATGGCCACAATGTCTTTTCTGAGCCAGTCACACGACAAATATTTGGATTGTGTGTATTTATCAGTGCTTTTCATATGCATTATATATGCAAGTACCTGAATGGAGTTTTTAAAATATGTGTACATATTCGTGCATATACATAGACTTCACGATGAACATAAGAGTTTGTATGTACATTTGAGCATGTGTGTGTGTCTGTATTTCAGAATATATGCATACGTATTGGTGTGTTCATTAATTTACACATTGCTATTATTCTGTGTATTTATCATTTATAGAAGTGTGCAGATATGTATCTACATATATATGTGTGTGCATGCACACATGTGTGTGTATGTGGGTATATATATATATATATAATATATAATTATATATCAGTGTATGTTTCTCTGTTTGTGGTTTGTATGAATGTGTCTAAGTGTATGCACACATAATTTACCTTCCATAATATACAAAATATCTTAGAATCAAGGTCTAACTTTGAAATAGTTTACAACATACATCTTTGTTTAGACATTTATTACATATTCTGATATGCAATATAACCTATATATGTATGTGTGTGTGTGTGTATACATACATACACACATATATACATATATCTATGTATATATATATATATATATATATATATATATATAATTTATTTCTTCCTCTCTTCCAAGTCCACCAATTTTACTTTATGTATTGTATTTTTTATTTATATCTTCTGCATTGTTTTCACTCATATGCACGTGTTCTCCTATATCATTGCCACAACCATTTATTTTCATATCTAATAGGTCCTCATATATCTTGAGAGCTGAATACACGTTATATATACATATATCTCCTGCCATATAATTACTGTCATATGTATGTGTGTATCGATATATGCACATGTGTATATATAATATATATGTGTGTGTATATATCTATGTATGTATGTGTGTATGTATATATATATATATATATATATATATATATATATATGTATATACTTACGTGTATGTATATATATGTATGTGTGCATGTGTATACATACATACATATAATATATATATATATATGTATGTATCCACACACCCACATACATTTATGTATGTGGGTGTGTGTATACATACATATATATATATATACTTATATGTATGTATGTATACACATGCACACATACATATATATACATACACGTAAGTATATACATATATATATATATATATAATATATATATATATATACATACACACATACATACATAGATATATACAGCATATCAGAATATGTAATATATGCATGTGTGTGTGTGTGTGTTTGTGCACACACACATTTCTGTGCATACTTCCATACCATTTCTTTTTTGCAAAAGTAACAATAAGAAGCAGCAGCAGCAGCAGCAGTAGTAGTAGTAGTAGTAGTAGTAGTAGTAGTAGTAGTAGTAGTAGTAGTAGTAATAGTAGTCATAGTAGTTGTAGTAGTAGCAGCAGCAGCAGTAGTAATTACTTATTATTATTATTATTATTATTATTATTATTATTATCATTATTATTATTATCATTATTATTATTATCATTATTATTATTATTATTATTATTATTATTATTATTAATTATCTGGAGCCTTGAGCGGTGTTGGACCAGACATCGTATGACCTGTCACATTGTTCACGATATCAAAATCTATTAATCATATCTCACTCTCCCATCTTGAGTCTTTGTATAGGCATCTGATAGGAAGAATGTTGAAAATAATTAATTTTCTATTTTCTATTTTCATTTCTTCTTATTTTACAACTGAGTTGAAATGGCAAATTTTAAGGAATTTTATTTATGCAAAACATACATACTTTGACCCCTTTCTAAACTTTGACAACTTTGCCCAAAAGTAACCAATATGATTATGTGTCTAAAGGTTTGACAAGGCGTATAGATTATAAGATTGACATTGGAAATCAAAATGACGATCTGCATAATTATTCGTAATACGCTCTGGCAGATTGCTATATGAATATGCTAATCATTGTTGTGTTTCATTACAGAACAGTTTCTCCTTCTTCTTTTATATCTTATTTGTGTCAGTCGCTGGACTATGGCCATGCTGGGGCAGCACTTCTGAAGTTTAGTCAAACAGACTGATCTCAATACATTTTTTTTTGTTTGTTTAAATCTGGTATTTTTTCTCTTTTGGTTTTTGTTATTTTTTTTTTTTGCTGAACTGCTATGCTACAGTGACATGAACAAACCAACACTGGTTCTCAAGTGGTGGTGGGTTCAAACACAAACAGAATGACACATGCACATAGATAGATAGACAGATAGATAGATAGATAGATAGATACATACATACATACATACATGCATACATACAGATAGGCAATTATACAGATAAACAAATTAAATATAACAGCTTGGGTTTAATATACAATACATACATACATCATCATCATCATCATTTAATTTTTGCTTTCCATGCTAGCATGGGTTGGACGATTTGACTGAGGACTGGCAAACCAGATGGCTGCACCAGGCTCCAATCTGATCTGGCAGAGTTTCTATAGCTGGATGCTGTTCCTAATGCCAACCACTCCGAGAGTGTGGTAGGTGCTTTTACATGCCACCGGCACAAGGGCCAGTCAGGTGGTACTGGCAACACTGTAATCGTCCCAGGAATACAGACTGTGAACTTAAGAGACATGTGAATTGTGGAAACGTGTGTAGTGATGCATTAAATGGTGTTATTTACTTGCAGTTCCCAATGAAATTATGTCCAGGCTGTCTGCAGTTTGATAGACTAGGAGATTATTGTCTTATCTGGCAACAGGCAAGGTTGACATTAAGAAGGGTATCCGATCCAAAATGACTCCTTCCCAACACACTCTCAGCTAATCCTGCAAGCAGACACGTCTTATAAGCCTGTTATTTATTCTATCAGTCTCTTTTGCTTATCAGTCTTAACTGACGATGGAGGTGGACACAAACACACACGCACACAAACACACACACACACCACACATGCACATGTGCACATACACACACATTGACACACACACACACACACTACATGCATTGAGAAGCAAATGTGATGAGGATAGCAACAATGATGATGGTGGTGGTGGTGTGGTGGTGGTGGTGGTGATGGTCTGTTATTTGCCTATAACATACTGTGGCGTTTCTGTGATAATGTCAATGTGAGAGTTTTTTTTGCTTTTGTTTTCGAGGGATTCTATGCTTTAATAATTTAATCTGACCTTTTGCATTTTTTAGTGTCTGTTTGTAATACTTCCACATTGTAACTTTTTATAACCCAAGTTCAGCTGGGAATATTTATGATCATTTGTCATTTGAATCTTGACCAAAGAGAATAAACATTTCTTACTATACAGGTTTTACACTGGTTGTAGTTCTTGCTTAACCCCAGAGCAGTCTTAATCGAGTAAACCTAGGCGTGAATGCATTTGAACTGTCACTATATTTATTTGTAAGGTTATACTGAACTCATATCCAGATTTATAGGATCTGGAGAGGGCAAAAGGGGCAATGGCCTTGGGCATCTCAGATATTGAGGGCTCTCTACTACATACACAGAACTCACATTTCCTGATCCCAACATTCTTGCATGAAGGGGCCCTCTATCAAAATACAAACATATATGAAGGGATGGTGAAAAGTTCTTGATTTTGAGTAAAAGAAAATACTGATAGATCAGTTAATTATGATTGTTTTCAACATATTCCCCTCTCAGATTCACACACTTATTGCAGCAGTCCTTCAGTTTTTCAAAGCCCAGTAAAAGAACTTGGAAGGTTGGACTTCCGACCAGGCCTTTTGCAACACTATTAATGCCAGGAGCTTTTCAGCTTCCCCTCATATATTGACTTCTTTAAAAATGTATCAGATTCTCTTTTATGATAATTAAGCAGTGTTTTGTTTTTGTGTGTGTTAATGATACCAATTTATGCAATCAAAAAGCAGCTAGCTACCCAGTCCCAAAGGTAACTAAAATTTCTTGGGGAATATTGAAATAAACAGAGAAAAGAAGAAAAAAAACAAGGCAAAAGAGAAAAAAAGAAAAAACAAACACTCCTGAAAAGATTCAGTACTATTTATTATTAATGCATATGTTGTGTGTATAAATATGCACATACATTTATGTGCACACACACACACACACACACACATATACATGTGTGTTTATGTATATGTATCCATATATAAAATGATAGATAGAAAGGGAGAGCAATAAAGAGACAGATAGAAAGTAGTAGTCTCTTGTTCAAATTCTCTTAAGTCTTTTTTTCTGTGAATGACCAAAGCAAGTATCTGGCAATGACAACTTGCAATTAAAGACACACAGTCATGCATGCACACATATTGCCATTCCTAAACTGCAGCATCATTTATGAGAGAACAAGTAAGTACTTGTATATATATTGCAAAATTGGAATTTTTAATTTAGTTTAAATTATATAATTACATCTCACAACAGTTAAAACAGATGTTTCTTTAGTTCTGGAATTATAACATATATGTACAAATTTCTTTTTCCTTAAACCTAATCTTTTCCTTTATTTTTTCCTCTATAATTTCATCATTTTGTACTATTCTACTTTATCAAGCACTTGAATTACTATACTGTATTGGAAACTGGAAAGACATTTCTCCAAACTTCTATATTTTTCAGGGATAAGTTTTCAACACTCTCAACCGTCCCAGAGAGGGATGATCTTTTAACGAAGTCGAATAACACTAGAATTTTTTTTATTCTATCTTTTTAATCATTTGAGAAGTCCAGTTTCTAATTCTATAATTATATTTATACAAATCACAGTTTTTGTGGTGGTTTGTAGAGACCCAAGTATTTTGCTTTGCCATAAAACTCTTAAGATAGCCCTTAAGATAGCCTATAAAGCTCTTAAGACAGCCCTGCTTGTATTTCTTATTTTACTACTTTCAATAATACTAGGAGTCCTTGTGTAGATTGCACTGTTACTTTGAAGACAAATAGATTGATCAATAATTCTGTCTTAGATCCCAATTTCCCTTTTGTCCATCAAAATAGCATCTCCTGAGGCACTAATCTGAATTAATTTTGGGAGTTGTGGATCATTTTGTTGGTGAAGGAGTTCTCTTGAAATGATGATTCATTGTTATGAAAAGTTCATTTTGGAAATCTTTTGATTTTAGGGATAAATAAGTAAAACAATGAAATTGAAAGCCAACAATAATGGAGAATGTATAAAAAGAAAAACGTAGCTATCCTGATTTATAATAGATATCATATTTTCGCTGATGCTACATTAATACAGTTACTAAATGACACTACTGAAAAACAGAGATGAATCTATAACAATACCTACTGTTATGCATTAGCTTATTCATTTTGGTCATTCCGGGTAGACAAGTTATTTTTGTATACTCCCCATTATTAAGGTTTTTTTAAAAAATATTTTCATTGATGCTTCAATTATGTTTCTAACACAAAAGATCACTCTAATTTTTCAAATACAGTTCATTAAGTTTTTAATTTAATTGTTTTCTGTTAATACTTTTCATGTATTAGAATTTGGAGTTCATTTTTTTTTTAGAAAATATTTCAAATTGTTTGTCAGTGTTATATAATATGTTCTCAGTGTAATATAATATGTTGTTATTTCTGTGTTATTGTTTAAAACGAAATATAAATTTAGCTGATGTTGTTGTTTATCATATCATTACTACTTCTGCAAAAATTTTCATGAATGATAGTTATTTGAGGACTGGCACTGTTGCTGGTGCTTTTCTGCAACATTAGATTCCACTTTCACTTTCACTAATCTCTTTCTTTCAGATTGTCTATGTTCACTAGTTTGCTGCTATCTCTGTCAAACATTAGTTGTTAACTCAGTGGATGTTTACAACCATTAATTCCTGATCATAAATAGGTGGATGTAAAAAAAAAAAACAGGGAAAAAATGTTGAAACCAAAATATAAATAAATAACTCAAGGACCATTACTAACAGTAACATATCTTAATTATATTCCAAAATACTCTCTTCCCTCACGAAATTATTTGGACAGTTAAGTCTGAAGATGCTATTTTTATTAACAAAAGTTGTAAATTCAAATATTATCTGCTGACTTGCCAAATTCAGTTACATACAATAAATGAGTTTTGAAATGGAAACTTAATGGTTTGTTATGGATTTTAATTATTGCACATGAGGGATCTGCCAAACATGAAGTGCTGTGGGGCCTCACAAGGTTTAACTTCAGCCCTGCATCATCTACATTACCTAGTGTGTCCTATTTTCCATTTTCTCCTTTAAGATGGTAAATTATTATCTGAGGGAGATTTGGCCATTCTTTTTAACAGGCGGAAGGACTACATAAAACTCCACCCACCCCATTTAGGTTCATGTTATACAGTTATCGTGTATATCTTTATATATAAAAGAGAGGTTGTGTGCTGTCTGTCTCCTACGATTTAGATTCCTAACTACTCCCACATTTTGCGGTGCAGTTTAACCAAAACCGGGTATCTTATCGTCGTGATTCATATCAAGCCCTTCTGGGTATTAGCACGCGTCTACGATGAGTCTACGATTTAAAAAAAAATTTACCATCAATTTTTCCCATTTTTTAATGCATTTTTGGCTTATATAAGGGAAGTAACTCTCTAAAAATTTATTAAATCTCAGAACGTAAAAAACTACAGTAACCCCCCCCCTTTGTGGTTAGCCATATTGAGATGGCTATTATAATTTACATCTCTAAAAATGCTTATATAGTTATTTCCCTTACAAACCCGAGCAACGCCGGGAGATACTGCTAGTCGTTATATATTTCTCTTCCTATTATTTTCAGGATGTGCATAAACATTGAATGCTAATGTGTCATTGTTAAGACAGTTTCACCACCACCACCACCACCACTACCATCATCATCATCATCATCATCATCATTGCTGTTACCATTGTTGCCATCATTGCTTTACATCTGTTTTCTTTGCTGCCTTGGTTTGACAAGCTGTCAGAGTCTGAGTCCTTCTCCACCCTACTAGACATGACAGAGGTCCACATCTTGCTCGTATGTCTTGCATTAGAAATAGTTTCTGTAAATGGATGCATTAAGATGTCAACCCTTTTACAGTGTGTGCTGTTGTATTTTATCATAGTAACTGCCACCACAACAACAGCACTCAATAAAATGCTTTACTCCCTGAGAATAAATTATGTATTCTCTTGTTGTTTTGGGCCTATGTTCAATGATGTTCCATAAATGGTCTGTTGTTTGTTTATCTGAAAGGCTGAAGCAACTGTGAGTTAATAATAAATAAATAAATGCACCCTTTTTTAAAGCCTAGCCAGGCTCATGGGCCCGGTTTCCCAGTTTCAATGGTGTATGTGTTCCCCAGCTGGATGGAACGCCAGTCCATCACAGTATTACTCGTTTTTGCCAGCTGAGTGGACTGGAGCAATGTGAAATGAAGTGTTTTGCTCAAGAATACAACGCATCACCCGGTCCAGGAATCGAAATCACAATCTTACGATCAGGATGCTGACACCCTAACCACTAAGCCACGCACCACTACTGTGAGTTAATAGTTAAGCATAATGTTAAAGACATTTATTATTGTCATATCTATTTCAAAAATATTCTTCAAAAATCTTTTGAATCTTTGATGAAAATTTTGCCTAGGCATAGGAGTGGCTGTGTGGTAAGTAGCTTGCTTACGAACCACTTGGTTCTGGGTTCAATTCCACTGTGTGGCACCTTGGGCAAGTGTCTTCCACTATAGCCTTGGCCCAACCAAAGCCTTGTGAGTGGATTTGGTAGATGGAAACTGAAAGAAGCCCATTGTATATATGTATATATATATATGTATGTGTGTGTGAATGTGTTTGTGTGTCTGTGTTTTCCCCCCAACATCACTTGACAACCAATGCTGGTTTGTTTACGTCCCTGTAACTTAGTGGTTTGTCAAAAGAGACCGATAGAATAAGTACTAGGCTTACAAAGAATAAGTCCTGGGTTCGATTTACTCGACAAAATGTGGTGGTCCAGCATGGCCACAGTCAAATGACTGAAACAAGTAAAAGAAAGAGAGAGATATGTTTAACTGTCAACTTGGCTAACACCAAAGTGTATATCAGTAACTGATGTTACAAAATATTTGTGTAATTAAAGAAGCAAATCTATGAAAGAAGAGAGTTGGAAATAACTGAATACTGTATATGCGACGCCTGTACTAAATAAATAAATGATATCGTAATATCTCTGAGTATTTGAAAAACAAACACCGTTTTAAACACACAAAGTATATGAAACAATTGTAGTCGTTGGTTTGCTAGATGCAGCTGATAACTTCTGTAACTAATTTAATACAAGAGGTAGTTTTAAAGAAAGCACAGTATTTGAAGCAAAAACAGAGTGGAAGACAGAAATTCATGGGATGAAAGCAACAAAGTATTTCTCTTATCTTGCATTGAACAGACCATATGAAGCATGTGTAAAAAGTGTGAGGCTACTTGGGTGTATGGCATGGTAGGATACTCATACATTTTTTGTTTGCTACTCACCAGCGAAGGTGATGTAATTTTCTTTTTAAAATGGCCAAAGGAATAAAAGAAGAATTTTACCTAATTAAATTTCAATATAATTTTTTTTTTTCAACAAATATATAATACAACTGGCAATTTAAAAAATTATCAAAAGGTTAACTTTATGTTAACAACTACTGTTTTAAAATGTCAGATTTGTTAATATTTTGCTAATTTTTTAAGTTACCAAATTTATTTATTATATTTGAATATAATAAATAAATGTCATTAAAATTTCTATGAAATTCTCCTTAATGTCAATTAACTAATAAAGTAAACTTATTGCTTTTTTGCTGGACTCTCATCAGCTGGACTTGGAGAAATAGATTAGAGCTTTAGCATACGTATGAAAATGGCTCAAAGTATGAAAGTGTATGAGCGCCAGCATGGACATTAAATGAAGAAGAACTGTAAAGAACTGGAGAAAATTAATTGAGTGTGTTTCTTTGTTATTATCATCATCATCATCATCATCATCATCATCATTATCATCGTTTAATGTCCATTTTCCATGCTGGCATGAGTTGGACGGTTTGACTGAAGTCTAGAAAGCCAGTGGCTGCACCAGGCTCCAATTTGATCTGGCAATGTTTCTACAGCTGGATGCCCTTCCTAACGCCAACCACTCCAGGAGTGTAGTGGGTGCTTTTTACATGCCGCTGGCACAGGAGCTAGTCAGGTGGCCCTGGCATTGATCATATTCAGATAATGCCTTTTACATGCCACCAGCGTGGGATCCAGTGAGGCGGTGTTGGCATCGACCACGTTTGGATGGTGCTTTTTACATGCCACCGGCACAAGAGTCAGCCAGGCGGTCCTGGCATCAACCATGGTTGGATGGTGCTTTTTATGTGCCACTAGCATGGTTGCCAGTCAGAGAGCACTAGCCACAGCTACGATTTTGGTTTTATTTGATTCAACAGGTTTTCTCAAGCATATCATATCACCTGATGCATCAAGAGTACTTTTAAATGGGCCAGACATGCAACCCTGGCATGTAGGTGTAACATTATTTTACTGGAGAAATAGAACGCAGTTTAGTTGAGATAGCAACTGGGACTTTTGACCATCAGTTGTTGAGTGTAAAGGAGTTGTATATGCTGGTATTGAATATGTAGTGTAAATTAAGGTCTCATGCTTGATGAAAATGCAAAATGTGACAATAATGGAAGGTACCAGGGATGAAGAAAGGTTAAATAAAGCACAGGAGTGGCTGTGTGGTAAGTAGCTTGCTTACCAATCACATGGTTCCAGGTTCATTCCCATTGTGTGGCACCTTGGGCAAGTTTCTTCTACTATAGCCTCGGGCCGACCAAAACCATGTGAGTGGATTTGGTAGACGGAAACTGAAAGAAGCCCGTCATATATATGTATGTATGTATATATATATATATATATATATATATGTATGTTTGTATATATGTGTGTCTGTGTTTGTCACCCCAACATCGCTTGACAACCGATGGTGGTGTGTTTATATCCCTGTAACTTAGCTGTTTGGCAAAAGGGACTGATAGAATAAGTACTAGGCTTCCAAAAAATAAGTCCTGGGGTCGATTTGCTTGACTAAAAGTGGTGCTTCAGCATGGCCACAGTCAAATGATTGAAGCAAGTAAAAGAGTAAAAGAGAGGTTGAACTGGTGAAAGTTGGGTATTTCAGATTGGGTGATACTCGACAAAGAGAACTGTTTTTCAGACCCGTTCATCTGAAACCAACATAGGAAAGGGTTATTATTGATGACTACATAAACACACACTTATGGAAAAAAAAAATGAAGGAGAGACAAACAAGATGTTTATAAAGGTAACAACAGATTAACTCAAAATATCAATGGCTTTCGAATTTTGGCAGTTACCCACTCCTCTCTCTAGTCTTTAACCTGCTTACTTCCCAGATTCTGGTAAAAAAAAAAAAAATTAATTAAAGAAAGGAAAAAGATTTCCACTCTTGACTGTCTCTAGTTGTATTGGAATGATATACTACAGCTGTCACTACTTAAGTTATGGTTCCATGCAGAAAGGAAAACTATTTGTCACTCTTTAGTTAAAGGGAAGTTTGGAGTAGTCTCTAGATGTGGTCACTTGACCTGCCAAAAATAGCAGGCACACCTCAGATCACATTCCATCATCTTAATAAAAAATAGGACACGTTAGATAATGTAGTTGTATATGTCTTTGACTATAGGTTTACTTGATTAGGGTTGCCCTGGTGAAACAACAATAGCAAAAATCATGCTAAAATCACTTCCTATCATCTTTAAAAAAAAGCCTAGAAGGACACATTAGACAATGCATTCCTAGCTACTTCACACAGATGGAATGGTCATGGTTGCAACAACTTTGATCATAGGTTTGTTGGTACAAAGTTAGCATAAAACAAGTGAAACAAAAGGAGATATACCTCATTGAGATCAAATCTCATCTAAAAAAGAAAAAAAAAGAAAAAAACGGATACATTAAATTATTAAATAATAAAGCCCAAGTTACTTACAAAAGAGTGGGTGTATGAGGGCGTGCTGAGAAATTCCTGGTTTTTTTGGTAAAAGAAAACACAGGATGATCAGTTAATTATGAATTTATTCAACAAATTCCCCTCCCAGTTTTACACACTTTTTGCAGCAGTACTTCAATATTCCTAAGTCCTGTAAAAGATCTTGAAAGGTTGGACCTCCAACCAGGCCTTTAACAATACCGTTAAGACCAGGAACTTTTCAGCACCCTCTTGATATATTGCCTAAATATCTAGATTGGAGCTGACCTGTTGATCTGACATGGTGGGGTTAAATAACAGCTAAGAACTTCACTTTTCCTCCTTTTCCTTTAATATCACAAAACCTGTAATTCTGTCTCTGTAGTTATATTTTGACATTCATGCTTTGTTAATCCCTTGGCCCTATAACTAGTACCATACCTCAATGTAAGATGATCATAAAGTGAAAGATCAATTGACTGTTAAGTTAGTAGATGTAAGATATGCATAGTTTTGGGCAGCAGTGTAAAGTCTGTGGAGGCCTTCTGCTACCTACTCATCTATTAATCTAGTCGATAAGCCATGTAAATGACAATGTAACAAATGCAGCTATCAGATACATTCATCAAATCTCTACAGAAATTATAGGGTGAGTTGCTAAAAATTCAAGGAATGGGTTTGAAGTGTGTTTATGTAAGAACACATGCTCACTTGCATGCATCACATGTACACATACATCACATGCCTACACACGCACACACGCACACGCACACGCGCACACGCGCACACGCACACAGAGGCAGACAATTGCAATTGAGCATATATGAATGTGAATGTAAGCAATATACCCATGTAAACATGCAAAACACATCATTGTGTGTATGTACATATAAACATACTTGCATTCTGTCTATGTATATGTACAGGGTGATGATGATGATGATGATGACGATGACATATATGTATATACATGTATATATATGTATAAAAATGCATACATAGGCACAGGAGTGGCTGTGTGGTAAGAAGCTTGCTTCCCAACAACATGGTTCCAGGTTCAGTCACACTGTGTGGTACCTTAGGCAAGTGCCTTCTACTATGGCCTTACAAGTGGATTTGGTAGGTGGAAATTGAAAGAAGCTACGTTAGGTCTCACCATGGAAATGACTAGAGACCGAGACCTATGGAAGTATGCTGTGCGTGAGAAGACCCGGCAAGACTAGTGAAGCCATAACCCATGGCCCCTACCTGGGACGTAGTCAGTCCACCTGTGCATACCTTCCTGCTTGTGACACTTGTGAAGACCTGTTGAGGCAAGTCAAATCGAATCAAGTCAAACCAAATCAAAATAGATGAACATCAATGGAATTTGTATCCCTGTGGTACCAGTGCCGGTGGCACATAAGAAAACCATCCGAACGGGACCGTAGCCAGTACCGCATCGACTGGCCTCCATAGCCGTTCGCCAGCCTCGTCTGGCACTTGTGTCGGTGGCACATAAGAAAAACACCGAAAACACCATATCCGAGCGTGGCCGTCTGCCAGCCTCGTCTGGCACCTGTGTCGGTGGCACATAAAGAAACACCATCCGAGCGTGGCCGTCTGCCAGCCTCGTCTGGCACCTGTGTCGGTGGCACATAAAATCACCCACTACACTCTCGGAGTGGTTGGCATTAGGAAGGGCATCCAGCTGTAGAAACACTGCCAGATCTGACTGGCCTGGTGTAGCCTTCGGGCTTGCCAGACCCCAGTTGAACCGTCCAACCCATGCTAGCATGGAAAGCGGACGTTAAACGATGATGATGATGATGATGATGATATATATATATATATATATATATATATAATTTATATATATATATATATATTTAGATATATATATATATATATATATATATATATATATATATATAAACAGAGAGGGAGAGATACAGGGTGTGGTGAATAAACTGTCATCTAAATTATGCAAAAATGAAAATAACACTCACATCTCATTTTAACATATTACATAAAAATATCTTGAATTACTAAAGAGTAAATGTGTTCAATAAAATCGCCATTGGTTTCAACGAATGGGTTTTCCTGGTTGTGTAGCATGATGCAGAGTCCTGTTGCCAGACACAGTGTCTTCCAGCAGCCATCCTCTTGACCCTGAGCAGCACTACCTCTGTGTAGGCCTCCATGTTGAGTCTGAGGCCATGTGGGAAGATGAAGTAGGGCATAACGTCGTCATCACTAGTGATTACTCCAAACACCATGATTAGATGATTGATTTTTATCACTCTCGGTACATGTTATGGGGACACAGCAAGCCAACAGTTGTTCTGTGTATTCACCTTCTGCTTGTATTGGAGCTTCTAGCACAATTGACAAGTAGTACAACATGTCATTTCCAAATTTCTGGCAGAGTGAATTGCATTGTGGTGCTGTTTTTCTCACAGATGGTGCCCAACTGACCCTACTATACTGTGTAGTTGACAAAATCAAAAACAATGTACATGGGCAAAATTAAAAATATAAAATGGCAACAATTTACCCATCACACCTTGTATACATATCTATGTATACATACATACACACACACACACACACATATTATTTATGCGTATATATTTAGAGAGAGTGAGAGAGAGAGAGAGAAAGAGAAAGAGAAAGAGAAAGAGCATATACATTTGATTATGTATACATTTATGTATGTATATATATTTATATATATGTGTATATGTATGTGTGTATTTATATAAATACATATATATATATGTATATATATGTACATTTTTATATATATATATATATATATATGACTTAGTTGCTGTGTGCAAGGGAGAAAACTGTGCTGGTTTGGTGATGTGAAGTGGATGGATGCTGACAGCTCCATAAAGAAGTTTCAGTTTCTCAAAGTAGATGGAACATATGAAGGTGGGAGACTCAAGAAGACATGGGATAAAGTACTGAACGACCTCAAGATGCTGAACCTTTCAGGTGAGATGACAAAGCACCAAAATGTCTGGTGTCTTGCTGCACACAAGAAGACCCGTAAATAGCAGCAGAAGTCTCAGGATCGGTCTCCCTGATAGTAAGGGTTGACCTGCGAGAGCCGTATGCTGATACAATGTAAAAAGCATTCTTGCTGGTGCCATGTAAGAAGAACTTATGCCAGGGCCATCAACAAATGCTCATGTGGTTCCATGTTAAAAGCATCCAGCACACTCTGTAAAGTGATATGATAATTTACAAGGATCTTAAGGTGCCGAGCTGACAGAAATGCTAGCACATCGGGTGAAAGGCATAGGGCGGCGAGCTGGCAGAACCGTTAGCACGCCGGGGGAAATGTGTATCGGTATTTCGTCTGCCGCTACGTTCTGAGTTCAAATTCCGCCGAGGTCGACTTTGCCTTTCATCCTTTCGGGGTCGATAAAATAAGTACCAGTTACGTACTGGTGTCGATGTAATCGACTTAATACTTATGTCTGTCCTTGTTTGTTCCCTCTGTGTTTAGCCCCTTGTGGGTAATAAAGAAATAGGTATTTCATCTGTCTTTACGTTCTGAGTTCGAATTCTGCCAAGGTCGACTTTGCTTGTCATCCTTTCAGGGTCAATAAATTAAGTACCAGTTGCATACTGGGATTGATCAAATATACTGGCCCCCTCCCCCAAAATTTCAGGCCTTGTGCCTATAGTAGAAAAGAATTTACAACGGTCTGTTTTCAGTTTCCCTTAAACAAATCAATTCAGTGCTTTGATTGGCCTGAATCATTAGCAGAAGGCACTTACCTAAGCTACCACACAGTAGGATTGAACTCAATGGCATAAGGTAGTGAAGCAAATCTGCTAACAATTCGCCCAAGCTTATGCTTATATATAAATGTGTGTGCATACATATATGTTTGTTTACAACACATATAAATATGTATAATAACACATGTGTGTGTGCGCGCGCGTGTGTGTGTGTGTGTGTGTGTGTGTGTGCATGTGTATGTGTGTGTATATGTAAAAAACAGATATGTATATGTACGCAGACACATACACACACACACATAAACACATACACACACATTTACCTCGCTGTTGAAATATATTTCAAAGGAAGTTGAAATATTTGAATTATTGTCCGTAATTAGAGACAAACATGAAGTCGTTTTGGAGGGCTCTTTTTCTCATTAGTCTCAATATTTGAAACAAGAAAAGAAGTCCTGATCTACTTGAGATTTGGGCAAATGACTTTGAAATACTTTGCCCCAAACCATTAGACTAGACTGAAATTATGTTTGCTTTGAGTGTCATTATTGAATGTATCAGGCTGAGTAAAAAGTAAGCAACGTTTTGAAACATGAAATTCATCACGATATATTTCAACAATGCAGAGATTTTATTCATCAAAGTAAGTACCATTACAATCAATACATTTTTAACCATCCAGTTACAAGTTTGTTTATTTCGGTAACATTAAAAATCTGGAGTTCTGGAGCTGATGAAGTCTTTGAACACACTTTCAGCATCAGTTTGATTTTTGAACTCCTTCTCTCGCAGGAAACTATCAAGGTGCTTGAAAAAGTGGTAGTTGGTAGGAGAAAGGTCTGAGGAATAAGCTGGGTGGTGAAGAACTTCGAGGCAAGTTCCCTCAACTGGTTCATTATTAGTGAAATGTGTGGTCGAGCATTGTCACGAACAATGATTGGCCCTCTTCTGTTGACCAGTCTGGGATGGAGGGGTAGCAGTTTTTCATTCATTTTGGCAATTTCATGGCAATATATTTCTGCAGTAATGGTTTTGGTGGGTTTTAAGAAGTTATAGTGGATGAGTCTAGCAGTACACCACCAAACAATCATCATAACCTTCTTTTTAAAGATCTTGGGTTTAAGGAAAGTTTTCGGTACTTCATTTTGGTCCAACCACTGCAAAGAATATTTTTTATTATTGTACAGAATCCACTTTTCATCACAAGTTACAATACCATTGCGGTTTGGTTACAGAGAAGAGATGAGCAAATTTCATATCTGTGCATTTTCTGATTTTCATTCAAATCATGTGGTACCCGTTTGTCAAGCTGTTTTGCTATTCCAATTGCAGGCAAATGGTTGCAAGCAGTTTTCTGGCTAACTTGAAGTTCTTTTGTCAGTTCCCAGGTGCTTTTATGTGGATCTTTGTTAATGATGGTCTTTAATTGACAGTCATCGATGACAGATGGCTGTCCACTAAGATCACGATCATCAAGGCTCAGGTCTCCACTGTGAAATCGCTTAAACCACTCACTGGTCATTTCGTCACCAAATATTTCATTGATATTGTGAGCAGTTTCAGCTGCTTTATATCCTTTTTTGAAGTTGAATAGCAAAATTGCTCGAATATCACTCTTTCACAGTTCCATTTGAGATGATTGTAAACACAGGGAAAAATATCAATGTTAATTTATTAATGCATTTGGGCAAGTCTACGTCTGTATTTTCAGACAATTGCAAAAATACGTTTAAGGAATGTGTTGATCTCATCAGATGCTGATGTTAATTTTGAGAAAAATTCTAGAAGACTTTTAGGTGTTTAAGCCTCTTTCATTCAGCTCAGGTCACATGGTATTGATGCTATCAAAGTGACACAAAGCTATTTTCTTTATTTTTAGACCTACATATTTGGACAATTTGTTAGCAGGTTACTGGTGCCACTTTGCTGGTTGGCTGTAATTCAGTTTAGTAACATCTTTTTATAAGATAAGGCACATGGTTGGGGTGAGATGTTAATGTAAACCAGTAGCTCAGTGATTGTTCAGAGGAGTATGAACACATTAGCCACAGCAGTCTTCATATGGTATTACTGTCATTAAATTCATGTTGTTTTCTTTAAGTAATTTATCGTAATTATGTTTAGTTGGGAAATGCTTAATATTTTTAATGCCAGGTTGAATGAGATGATGTTGCATTTTCTATGTTTCTTTCTTTGCTACATGCATTTGTGTAGGAACTAATATTCACTTTGTTTCCCTTTTTTTTAATACAATGCATGCTAGTTTTATACATGGTAGCTAAAGTTAGCAATATAAGTATGAAAATGTAGGCAGCAAGGGTGCAATAAAATCGTATACTGTTATGAGAAAAGGCAGCTTTCAAAATTACTTCCTCAAACTGAAATCCACTTTCTGGAATCAGGAAGGAAAAGATGAATACCACAACATTATCCTGATATGTATGCACCTGGTAAAGCAATCTATTGACCAGTTTAACATCTTCTGAACAATCATAAAACACAACCCACCCTACATAAGCCAAACCAGGGGATATCAATTTTGTACTATTCAGAAATACCATATAATGATTCTCCACTTAAAGAAAAAAAAAACGTTGGTGATAATGTCAAAATGCCATCCAAAAATCAATCTTACCTGGTAAATTACTATAACGAAATAGAATTTGATTGATGGATGCAAGTAAACAGAATTTACTGGAAAGTTACAACATGACATCTCACAGCACTAAATGATAACACTTATTCTGTTAGTATGGTAAACAAATTTTCATTGATAGGCCCAAATGATGAATGTTTCATTGGTGCAAAACTTGAAGAAATGGAAAAGTAATCAACTTTGGCAATAATGTATTTCACTTCCAGATGAACTTAGTATGTTTAACTTTATTCAGACTAATGGTTACAAACATTAGCTTCACTGATAATAGCATCACACAGTATATTTCTAAAGTACTAGCAACACACTGAAGATATATTTAATATTTGCACATTAAATGATACATATATACATGCATACATACATACATACGCACATACATATATATGTATATATATATATATATAATTAAGAGAAATAGCCTCTATTAAGTAATTTAATTGATAGTGAAAGATATTTTCTATATTAAATCATATAGAAAAAATTTTAATATATTATACTTTTTTACTTGTTTCAGTCATTTGACTGTGGCTATGCTCGAGCATCGCCTTTAGTCAAGCAAATTAACCCCAGGACTTATTCTTTGGAAGCCTAGCACTTATTCTATCGGTATCTTTTGCTGAACTGCTAAGTTACAGGGACGTAAACACACCAGCATCGGTTGTCAAGCGATGTTGGGGGGACAAATGCAGACACACAAACATATACACACACATACATATATATATATCTACATATACACGATGGGCTTCTTTCAGTTTCTGTCTACCAAATCCACTCACAAGGCTTTGGTCAGCCTGAGGCTATAGTAGAAGACACTTGCCCAAGTTGCCACACAGTGGGAATGAACCTGAAACCATGTGGTTGGTAAGCAAACTACTTACCACACAGCCACTCCTGTGCCTATAGAATAATAATAAATATTATTGAAAAAATCACTAAATTAAATAAGCATTATTAAAAATAATATTACTATATATATATATATATATATATATATATATATATATATATACATATACATCATCATCGTTTGACATCCGCTTTCCATGCTAGCATGGGTTATATATATATATATATATATATATGTGTGTGTGTGTATGTGTGTGTGTGTGTATAAGTATATATATATACAATAGGAAAAATTGAAAGAGGTACAGTGAACTTGTTGTGAGGAGTGGAATATCCAACGTTTTGGATTCAAATCTTCGTCAGGAGGCTGAGAAAAAAGTCGAACACAGTTTAACCCCTTACCCGGCAGAAACGAATATATGCGTTTTGACCGAAATCGTTTTTTTCTATCTCTGGCGAGTTAACTCGTCAAAAGATAGACTCGCCAAAATCGACAGCAAACGAGTTCCTTTGTCTATTATAAACTCTTTTTTGACATATACAAGTATATTCGCTCACTTTATATGTCTGGCAGTGACGATTTCTGCCACCTTTCGCTTGTGTAAGGCATTGAAGACTGAGTATGATTTAGTCACCTGGAGACAGTCGAAGGGTTGGAAGGCACATTTTATGAATAGAAGTATTCACTTTGTTTTTACGTTGTTTTTTTTATACCTTTATATTATAACCCCACCATGTCGAGCTCTGATGATGATAACGATTATGAAGCTTCTCTTGGAGGGTTGGATACATCTGATGAGAGTGAAAGTTCGTCAGAAGAGTTTTATTCAAGTGAAGAAACTGAAGATGAGGATGTGGTAGATGCAAGAGACTGGCACCGACTTAGATTAGGAGATGATATGGCTCCACCCCCTTCATAATAAATGAGGTTTAAAATATACCTCGAAATCACCATTCAAAACATAGTAAAATAAAACAATTAAAAAATATGTCTGAAAAAATACATTTATTTTCAAAATAATTGTTGGGTAAGGGGTTAAGCTTGAAAAACTGGCTGCAACTGATAATGAACGCAGAATAACATGGGCTGCAAACATGAAGCAGAAGTTATAGGAGAGGGCATACAGAAAGGTGAGGGAAAAAGATGATAGAGAGAGTATAGGTAAGTAAAGAGAGGAGTGTTGCAGAAAGAGGGGAGAAAAAGGATTAAAGAGGGTAAAAAAGAGGAGGTGAAAGGATGAAAAGAAAAACGTCCATTCATACCTGTTGGGGACAATAGTGCGAAGATTAAATATGAGACGTTGCTCCTTTTGTTTCCTAGAGAAGTTGTGGGGTCTGTAGTGCAAGGCCATGCCACATACTAATAAATCTGCATAGAATGATTCACAGTGTTGAAGTGGGTGGCAACAGATTGGCCTGGCATAAGCAGAATTATGCTTCTGATGTGTTTGTGAAAGCCATCCCCAAGGTGTTGCTCTGTTTCTCCAATGTAAAGAGCACTACGGAGTTTGCATATGATACAATATATGAGATTCGGTGAATCTGGTGTTACAATGTGATTTGTTGGTCTCTCGCTTAGGGGCTCACAGTCTGTGGAGTTAGGTGGTCAGATGTCAGGGGTGGTGTGGTCGCAGAAATTGACTGACAACCATGACTGGGTTCTCCTGCCTGTGTGGCATGGTGCAGAGTCCTGTTGCCAGTCATAGGGTCTTCCAGCACCCACCCTCTTGAGCCAGGGCAGCACTATCACCACCAGGCACCTGATGAAGGCATCCATGTTAAGTCTCAGGCCATGTGGGAAGATGAATGGAAACATAACGTTGCAATCACTAGTGATCACTCCAAGCACCATGATGCTGACTGGATGCCTGATTGTTATCAGTCTCGGTACATGTCCTCAGCTTACACTCTCCTTATATTGACACCGAAACACTCTGAAATGTTTGTACTTGAGCTTCTGGCATGAATGCCAAGCAGCACAGTAAGTCATTTCCAAATTTCTGGCAGAGTGAATTGCATCATGGCGCTGTTTTTCTCACAGACAGTGCCCAACTGACCCTACTATACTGTGTAGTTGACAAAATCAAAAACAAACAATGTGTATATATGAAATAAAAAATATAAAATGGTGACAATTTACCCATGGCACCCTGTATACATTCCATTTTATATATATATATTATATATATATATATATATATATATATATATATATATGTAAATGGCCTGCTCACTTAGCCAGCGGGGTGGCGTCATTCGAAGGCTAAAACAATGCGAACACATTGTGACCAGCGATGTGTAACTACATCTGATGGTCTGGTCGGTCACGTGATAAGTCACGTGATATATATGTATACACATATATATATATATATATATATATATATATATATATTCCAACCCATGCTAGCATGGAGAACGGACGTTAAACGACGATGATGATGATGATGATGATATATATATATATGTATATATATATATATATATAACAGGAAGCTTTATGAAAATAAACAAAAGACGAAGGCAGGTGGAATACAAACAAACAATTGTATTAGTATGGCACTCAGGAATATAAATAAAACAAGTCTTTTACGGTTTGAGCCTACGCTCTTCAACAGAAAGATACACAGAAAAGAAACACGGAGAGAAACAAGGAGAGAAAAAAAATGTGTGCAGAAGCTAGCGAATCAACACATATATATATATGAATATATATATATATGTATATATATACACATACACACACACACACACATATATTTAAGCTTTCATATGTATATGATTTTATTTTCTAGCATCCTCACATTTATAGCCATCATTACATTTCATTACGGCATCGCTCCATGCCTGAATTCATTTCACGTTTACTGAGCACTTTGCTTAGATCCTTTGCATGAAAAAACAATTATCATTATATTAGCAAGATATTTGTTTCCCATCATTGCTAACACACACACACACACACATATACCGACACATAAATTCATTTGAAATTTTGTGATTCGCTTCTGTTGTATCCTAGTTTCTCAAGATATAATACGGTTGTGTGTAATCCTTTAGGCAGCGTTTCTTTGATGATAGCAGCTAATAGATAAGTAAATGGATTTTGTTTCAGTAAATTATTAAAATTATTTATTCATCTATTTATATATGTTTCTTTCATTGACTATTTATCTATTTAGTTATTTATTTATTCATTTATTTATTTATTGGTTTTCTGCAAATGAAGTGATGGCCATGGGATGGTGTGTGGCGAGGACTTGTTAGTTGTGTTGGCATTGGAGTAAATGAAAGCAGTGATGGTGTTTAGAGCAAGATAGTATTTTCCTGATTGGTTACATTCATTAATTCTCGTGACATTAAAGGGAGACAACATCTGTTAATTGTATTTCAAATCTTTCATCTAGCGTGATTTTTTTTATTTGTTGCTTTTTGTTTGGTTTTTATTTTTATCAACTTCATTACATATATTTTACTTTTTCTTTTTAATTATGTGTGTTATATCTTTTATTAATTAATTTATTTGGTTATTATTATTTTTTTTTTTGTCTCCAATGTCATTAGCAGAATATGTTATTGGGATTATGTTGGGAGTTTGTCCCAATTTTTGATAACTGGGGAGAAATTGCACAGGGATGCCATATGCATAGAAAATAAACAGCTATGCATGTACCAAAAACAAAAAGCATCTTAATGCATTCAGCAAAGCAATTTTAATAAATTAAAGCTTCTCCTGTAGGATGGAAGGAAAGATAAAAAAATATGTAATAAAAAAAACAAAAAAGCAAAATGCAGTTAAATCTGATCAAGTCTGGAAGGGGCAATAACTATGAAATGTCATTGAATATTAAGAATTATGATCTAATTACAATTAACTGAGATGTTCAATTGTCATTTTTACTCTCCTTAAATTAATTGTAATTGTTTTAAGTATTAAATTAAATATGTTAATTTGAATTAAGTTAATGCGTTAAGCATTTCAAAAACATCTCTCTCTCTCTCTCTCTTCCTCCCTCTCTCTCTCCTCTTTTTCCTTCCCCCTCCTCTCTGTCTCTGTCTGTCTATCTCTCTCTCTCTGTCTCTCTTTCCTCACCCTTTCTCTCTCACTCTCCGTATCTCTGTCTATCTGTCTCTATCTCCGACTGTCTCTATCTCTGTCTGTCTCTCTGTCTCTCTCTTTCTCTCTCTCTCTTTCTCTCATATTTGGTTATAGCAGCTGGGAGTGAGGACTAATTCAAACACTGTTTCATCTCATATCTTTCACTCGTTTTACTCATTGGACTGTGGCCATGCTGGGGCACTGCATGCAAAGATTCAGTCAAACAAGTCAACACCAGTATTTATTCTAAGCCAGGTACTTATTCTCTCAGCCTCTTATGCTGAGCTGCTAAGTTGTAGGGTAGTAAACAAACCCAAGCTAGTTATTGAGTGGTGATGGGGTACAAACACACACACACACACACATATGTATAATATGCTTCTACACAGCTTCCATCTAACTGACTCACTAAACAACAATGGTCAGCCCAGAGTTATAGTAGAAGACACTTGCCCATGGTGCTGTGCAGGTAGACCGAATCTCAAACGACATACCTGCAGAGACACAGCCATGCCTGTGCCCACATTTCCATAACATATATTCATTAGAATCCCTCCCCTCCACACTCACACGCACACATAAAACAGCTTCACAGTAACTTACATGCTTGTTTTGTGATCAGAGAATATTTGCATACTTAATTACTCTGATGCAATCCTGCAGCTAATAAGCACATAAACAAAACACATACATTCAGTATGTGACATCACTAATGTTTACATTATTAGAGCAGCTTATAATTCAAAACAGAATTTTGTTTTACTCATGCAGCACTATTGCACATCAGCAGATAGATCTTAAGCTATTTGCATATATGCCTCAGACCAGCAATTCAAATTTGTTTCAAGGTGACTTGGGTATATGATACTGAGAACTGAAATAACAGTAAAATATCAGTATCCACTATTCTCGTTCAGCTATTGGGCAATTTGTTTCATCTGGTTCAGGGTAGTCAGTGATATTCTAACACCTGGTATCTTGAAGGGGTTTTTACCAATGAGGTTTAATGAACACAATTGGGATTTTGTGTCTGTTAAGAACAGAACATTCACTGTGAAGTGTGATCCCTAGTGTGCTAATCAATATTGGTGTTGATTATGATGGTTTCTCATAGTCCAAGAAAGATGGTTCTACAATTTTTTGCTGAACAATCTGCATAAATGGTTTGCTTATAGAGATTAAACGCATGTGCTGTACATTAGCTCACTACCTACATTAAATTGTCATTGCCTGAACAGGTGTGCAACACATCAGGTGTCAAAGTGACTGCAGAGCAACATGAGATGAAGTGTTTTGCTCAGGAACACAATTCCCCTCTCAGTCAAGGAATTGAAACCACAATTATGTGATATGGGTGCAACACCCTAACCTAGGCTGTCCACCCTCGACTGATCAGCATTACTATATGTAAATATCACACAGAACTTGCTTAGACTTTTATTTTTTAATTTTTTCAGTTAAAATAATAATAATAATAATAATGAAATTATTGTATACAGTGCTCAGGTGCACCACAACTTGTCAAAAGTGCATATAAAGCATATGCAGTAATGTACAAATGTCTGGGAAGTGAACAGTGTATGGACGGGAGAAAATCAGGTGTAGTGTTGGCAAATCTCAGGAAGCATAGAAGTTTTGAAGGATGCAGTGCTCCGACAACTAACAACTGATGCCAGCAGTTTGTTCCATACTTCAGCAACTCTTAGCATGAAAAAATGTTTCTGAAAATCATGGGAGCTGTGCTGTTTTCTGACTTTGTAAACATGTCCACGGGTGTTAGACAGGTGGAGTTTGAAAAGGTGCTTAGAGTTATTGTTAGTAAGATGGTTAATAATTTTATGGGTGTCTGCCGAGTCAGCTGCCAGACATCGGAGTTTCAATGTATCCATGCCCAGGAAAGTAAGGCGTTCAGAATATGGCAAATGCCTGATGGAGGGTTCTTGAACTGCGGTCATGCTGGAGCACTACCTCAATAGTTTTACTCAAACAAATCAACACTCGTGCACATTGTTAAGCAACGGTGGGGAACAAACACAAGCAGAAGGGCATGCACACATCCTGCAGCTAATTCTACTAAGTGGATCTTTGTTCTCATTTGGCATCAGCATTTCTCTTTTCTGCATTTCATTGTGGAGTGGGATACCCATGGTTAAAATAATTAGAAACTGGCTTAGTCTGAATAGTTACTGAATATATTTTTTAGCTTATGTCTAAATTTTAGTGTCTATACACTATACCTTTTACTGGCATTTGAACTGCTAAACTTTTTTCTAATGAAACCCTTCATAGAAAGTTCCTATAATTTTTTTTAAAGATTCATTTTTTGCAACGGACTTTTAAAAATTCTCTCAATTTACCATTCAAGTATAAAATAAGTTGATTTTTATCTTGTGCATTAGAAATTAATCTGGGATGCCTGGAAAATGGTCGGAAGAGTTGTTCACTTTGGTGCATTGTTATACCCTTATACATTTGATTTGTATATACACATATGTATGTATGTATAAACTGTATATGTGAAGTGTGTATAATGTGTATGCACTTTTGAATCAGTTCAGTGTCAATGAGGTAACAGAAACTGAATAATGAAATGGCTGTAACCATGGGGAAATAAATCTTATTTGTCTCTCACTTCTCCTGGACTGCAACTGATGAAAATATATATATATATATATATATATATATATAGATATAGATATATATATATGGAAGTGAGTGTCATTTGTCTCCTTGACAACTTGATATTGTGTGTTAGCTGTAAATAAGTGTTGCCCTCATGAGTGGTGTCCTCCATTTTCCAGTCTTCCATGGAAACATGTCTGGCAACGGAGAAATATTACTTTGCCTGGAAACAGATAAGGGTTGGTGACAGGAAGAGCATCTGGCTGTAGAAAATATGCCTCAATATATTTCATGTGACCCATACAACAAGCATGTAAATACATACATTGAATGAGGATGATGAATTTAACTAATTTTTATGACAAATACAAGTTACTTTTTATTCTCATCAGTATTAATACAAAAAGGTGAAATATTACTAATAGCAATTTAACTTTGTATTAATTAATAATTTGCATAAGTTTGAACAGATTACTATAAGACAATTATTTTTTAATATTTTCATTATTGTATCAAATTGAACAAAGTAAGTTAAAACTACCACATACACTGTTCTTGCCTGAGTATTTTATGAGTATTGTAAATAAAAAATATTTTACCATAACATCACACACACACACAAACATGCACACACACACACAAACTCACTCACACACACACATGCATGCACACATACACACACTCAAACAAACCCTCATTGAATATCTTAAATAGGTTTCTCAGGATCTTAAACTACCATATTTAATGGCATAGAAGACATAGAAATATATTTAATGCACCCAAATTAGTGTAGAGTTTATCCAGGAAAACGTTTTTAGGGTCTTAAAGCTTATAAGAAGTTCCAGGTTAATTTTTGAGGCATTCCAAGGTTAATAGGTTGAGACATTCTAAGGTATATAAGAGGTCCAAGAATAATTTTGAGGCATCCAAGGTTAATTTTTAAGGCATTTTTTTAATGCTATCAAATATGCTCTAATATTTAATACCTGATATGCGATATTACTTGATATCTGCTTTATTTCAAACTAAAACAATCTAATTTTGAGACAAGTTTAGCTTGGCGAAATGCTTAGCGGTATTTCGTCTGCCATTACGTTCTGAGTTCAAATTCTGTCGAGGTCGATTTTTCCTTTCATCCTTTCACAGTCGATTAAATAAGTACCAGTTAATTACTGGGCTTGATGTAATCCACTGAATCCACTTATCTGACCTTGTTGGTCCCTTCTATGTTTAGCCCCCTGTGGGCAAGAAAGAAAGAAATTTCTAACTCTATTCATATTTCAGTGTGACATTATTTCAAAGCTTTTTATCTCTGTAAATGGATAAAACTGTCATTAATCACAATGTCGCTTTAAAATAATTTAGTTGATTACAAAAGACCTTATTGACTAATAAATCCTTGAGTGCTTGGTTGTTTTGTTTTCCATTTATGCAAAGGCATGGCTGTGTGGTAAGAAGCTTGCTTCCCAACCACATGGTTCTAGATCCAACCCCATTGCATGGCATCTTGGGCAAGTGTCTTCTATTATAGCCTTGTGAGTGGATTTGGCAGATGGAAACTGAAAGAAGCCTGTTGTGTATATATATATATATATATATATATATATATGTATGTATGTATATGTGTGTGTGTATGTATATACATACATACACATTCACACACACACATATATATTTTTGTGCGTGCCTGTGTCTGTCATCATATCTATGTTTGTCCGGCACCACTGCCTGACAACCTGTGTTGGTGTGCCCGTAACTTAGTGGTTCAGCAAAAAGAGACCAACAGAAAAAAATTACCAGGCTTATAAGTAGCGGGTCAATTCATTTGACTAAAAATTCTTTGACATGGTGCCCCAGGATGGCTGTTGCCAAATAGCTGAAACAAGTAATACAAAAATTAATAAAAGATTAACAGCCTGTCTATTAATAGTGATATAAAGAACTGTTTCTGTTATATTGAAAAGAATTACTGATTTTTAGATTCATGGTGGTTTAATAATTATATTTGATTAATTTTCATGCAAGTCTAGTTTCATATACTACAGTAATTGAGAAATTGAATATTTTCTTTATATCTAAGATAATCAGCTTTTGATAAAAGAGATAACATACCTTCACACCTTATGCTTGGCTGTTTAAGGCAAAAATGAATGATAGTGTTTATTTCAGATAACTTTTTAGATTTCTATAGGAGAAGAGATATATTAAATGTAATATGTATATGTATATATGTGTTTATATATATATATATATATGTGTGTGTATATATGTATCTATGTATATATGTATCTATGTATATATGTATCTATGTATATATGTATATATGTATATATGTAGATATGTGTATATGAATATATGTGTATATATATATAAATATATATATGTATATATATATATATGTATATATATTTATATATATAAGGTTGTTGAAAAGCCAGGCAACCCTATCAAATCTATAATTGGTAGAACCTATCCTTTTGGTAGAACCTTAAAAAATCTTGCACAACAAATATTTAAACATACTATGTATATATATATGTATATATGAGTGTGTATGTATATATATATTAGATTGCAAGAATTATCAGGGTATTACTTGTATATGTCTATTATATATGTCTGTGTGTTTGAGTATGTGTGAATCTGCATGTACATCTCCCCACATATATATAAGTAGATACATACGTACTTACCCATAGACATATTTATACATACATACATGAATACATACATACATGAATACGTACATACGTGCATATATATGTACATGTGTTTGTGTGTGTGTGTGTGTGTATTCTCAGGACCATGTGTTGAAATACTCTTTTACTCTTTTACTTTTTTCTGTCATTTGAATGTGGCCATGCTGGAGCACCGCGTTTAGTTGAGCAAATCGACCCCAGGACTTATTCTTTGTAAGCCTAGTCCTTAGTCTATCTGACTCTTTTGCCGAACCACTAAGTTACGGGGACGTAAACACACCAGCATCGGTTGTCAAGCGATGTTGGGGGGACAAACACAGACACACAAACATATTCACACACACACACACACACACACACACACACACATAGATATATATATGTATGTATGTATGTATATATATATATATATTACATACATATATACGACGGGTTTCTTTCAGTTTCCGTCTACCAAATCCACTCACAGGGCTTCGGTCGGCCCGAGGCTATAGTAGAATACACTTGCCCAAGGTGCCACACAGTGGGATTGAACCCAGAACCATGTGTTTTTAAGCAAGCTACTTACCACACAGCCACTAGCAACAGTTTCATGTCTGTCCCTCATTTCCATTAAATACTGCCAGAGTGCAATGATGCTAATATACACACACACACACATATATATATAATATATATATATATATATATACATACACACATATATATATATATATATATAGGTCGATTGCAACAGATGACTGAAATAGGAAATTTCTCCATTAAATTGACTCAACAAACAGAAATCAGTTGATGAAATGATATCACATATTCCGATCCTTTTGAACATAATTCTTTGAAGTGCAACGTAGAAACCAATAAAAGTACTTTTAAGGGCTTCCCTCTCTTTTCCTATTTCTGCTTTAATATCTTTTGTTTCTTTTTATCTTTCCTGTTTCTTTCTCCACCCCCCACCCTAACCCTTTTCACTCTTTTTGATTCTTTTCTTTTTTTTTTACTTATTTTTGTGTTCTTTCATTTCTATGAATTTATGTGTCACTCTTTTATGATGATGCCTGTTTATTACTCTATTGAATTCTCTCCATCATTCTTCAATTTTTGACATCTTAGATTTGTTTAAAGACATTGATTGATTGATTGATTGATTGATTTTGTTGCTGTCATTCTCCACTCTCACCCCTTTGTCATTTTCTTCTTCTTCTTCTTCTTCTTCTTAGTCTTCTTCCCCTCCTCTTCTTCCTCTTCCTCCTATTCTCCTTTCTTCTCCTTCTCCTCTTTCTCTTCCTCCTATTCTCCTTTCTTCTCCTTCTCCTCTTCCTTTTCCTCTTCTTCCTCCTATTCTCCTTTCTTCTCCTTCTCCTCTTTCTCTTCCTCCTATTCTCCTTTCTCCTTCTCCTCTTCCTTTTCCTCCTTTTCTCTCCCCTCTTCTTCTTCCTCTTCCTCCTATTCTCCTTTCTTCTTCTCTTCCTTTTCCTCCTAATCTCCTTTCTTCTCCTTCTCCTCTTCTCCTTTCTTCTCCTCTTCCTTTTCCTCCTATTCTTCCTTCTTCTCACCGCTCCTCCACCTCCTCTTCCCCTTCTCCTTCTTCTTCTTCTTCTTCTTCACCTTCTCCTCCTCCTTTTCTACTTCTTCGTCCATTTGTCTCATTTCTTTTTATCTCTCCTCACTCCAAACTAATTCTCTTAATCATTTTTCTGTTTTCTCCGTTATCTCTGCATAATCTTTCCCTCGATATCAAATTAATTTTGTTTCTTTGTTCGAAATTGTTAATATCAGTGGTTCAATTCCCATACCTGCCTGTCTGCCTGTTTGACTTTTTTTTGTCTGACTGTGAATAATATTTTACCCAGTTAATACATTTTTCAAAATATGAAATTTTATTTCTGTCCAAATTGTTTTTGTTTCTCAGAAACTAAAAAACGATAAAAAAAAGTGTCTCAATTTATTTTTTGCCATTTCTAATCTAAAAATTGTTATCCTCGTCTAAATTTCTATTGTCTTTTTGTCCTCTTGTCCTCTTTCATTCAGCTGTTATGATGATCATCATCACCATGATCAATGCTACCATCATTACCACCACCATCACCACCACCACCACCAATACCACCACCACCACCACCACCATCACTCCCCTTCTCCTCTCCTCCACCTTCTCCTCCCCATCTCCTCCCCCTCCCCCTTTCTCCTCAAGGCAGCAAACTGGCAGAATCTTTAGCAAGTCAGAAGGATTGCTTAGCAGCATCTCGTCCGTCCTTATGTTCTGAGTTCAAACTCCACCAAAGTCGACTTTGCCTTTCATCCTTTCGGGATTGATAAAATAAGTACCAGTTGAGTACGGAGTTCAAATACTACCAAGGTCAGCTTTGCTTTTTAGAACAAATATCACAAAGCATCTTACCCTGTATTCAATGACTCTGCCAATTCACTGTCTATATACAGAGTTCAGCTTATATCTAAAGTTCAGTCTAGTTTAGCATTTATATAAAGTTCAGTGGGTCATGGTTTATCATTGTTTGACCTCAGACCATGTCTGTTTAAGCAGAGTTCAGAAACATCAAAAAATATTCCAGCTGTGACCATTCTGCATCATATTTAGGCATAGTAGAATTGTATATTCTCTAATGCATCATTTACTTATTTTCAAAGACAATATGGTACAATTTGCAGGAAATTTCACTGCTCTTCCTTGCAAGTCAAGTGACCACATAGATTCTTCTTTGATTGTTTGTGAGAACTATTGTAACAGTGGTTGGAGACCAAGAATTTGCACATCAGTAATTGGTTTGTAGTTACTCTTTTACTCTTTTACTTGTTTACAGTCATTTGGCTGCAGCCATGCTGTAGCACCGCCTTTAGTCAAGCAAATCGACCCCAAGACTTATACTCTGGAATCCTAGTACTTATTCTATCAGTTTCTTTTGCTGAACTGCTAAGTTACAGGGACGTAAACGCACCAGCATCAGTTGTCAAGCAATGTTGTGGGGACAGACACAGACACATAAACATATTCACAAACATACATATATATATACATATATAAGACGGGCTTCTTTCAGTTTCCGTCTACCAAATCCACTCACAAGGTTTTTGTCAGCCCGAGGCTATAAGTAGAAGACACTTGCCCAAGGTGCCATACAGTGGGACTGAACCTGGAACTATGTGGCTGGTAAACAAGCTACTTACCACACAGCCACTCCTGCACCTAGTTGAAGAATATTTGAAAGTAAAGGCTTGATTTTGAGACAGGTAAAAGTCTAAAAACAAAGATAGCCACTAAAATAAAACATAATGCCACTGCAACATGCAGACTACCCCAATGTGGCTGAACTGAAATGAATGGCACATGAAAGTAAAATTAATTAAAAACTGAAATGGAAATAATGGAATTGTTAATACCATATAACAATATTTTAAAGCATAATAATCCTTTCTATTAAAGGTAAAAAGCCTGAAATTTGTGGGGAGGACACTCGTCAATTACATCACCCCTAGTGTTTCACTGGTAGTTAATTTATCAACCCCGAAAGGATGACAGGCAAAGTCGACCATGGTAGAATTTGAACTAAGAATGTAGTGGCATGCTAATGATTCTTATTTCTTTATTGCCCATAAGGGGCTAAATATAGAGGAGACAAACAAGGACAGACAAAGGGATTAAGTCGATTACATCGACCCCAGTGTGTGACTAGTACTTTATTTATTGACCCCGAAAAGATGAAAGGCAAAGTCGCCCTGTGTGAAATTTGAACTCAGAACATAACGGCAGACGAAATACCTATTTCTTTACTACCCACAAGGGGCTAAACGCAGAGAGGACAAACAAGGACAGACAAACAGATTAAGTCGATTATATCGACCCCAGTACGTAACTGGTACTTATTTAATCGACCCCAAAAGGATGAAAGGCAAAGTTGACCTCAGTGGAATTTGAACTCAGAACGTAACGGCAGACGAAATACCGCTAAGCATTTCGCCTGGCATGCTAATGATTCTGCCAGCTCGCCACCTTATTTTTAGGCATAATAATAACAAATATCAGTGTATGATATATCTTTTATCTTTTACTTGTTCAGTCATTAGACTGTGGCCATGCTGGGGCACCACCTTGAATTTTTAGTCAAATGAATTGACCCCAGTACTTATTTTTTCTTTTAAGTGTTGTATTTATTCTATTGACACTTTTGCTGAACTGCTAAGTTACAGTGATATAAACATACCAACACCAGTTGTCAAGCAGTGGTGGGGTACAAAAATAGACAGAGAGAGGTACACTTACATGTAGATATATATACATACATACATACATACATACATACATATACATATATATAAAACTTGAGTCGCCATGATAGATCGTTAGCCACTACACACATTTTTTCTCTCCTTGTTTTTTCTGTGTCCCTTTCTGTAGAAGACCATAGGCTCGAAACATAAAAGCCTTTTTCTATTCCTGAGCATTATACTAATACATCTGTTTGTTTTGTACACCAACTGTCTTCATCTTTTGTTTTTTTCGTAAACTCTCCCTATATATATATATAATATATATATATATATATATATATATAAATATATACACAATGGACTTCCTTCAGTTTCTGTCTACCAAATTCATTCACAAGGCTTTGATTGACCCAAGGCTATGTAGTGTAAGACACTTACCTAAGGTGCCATGCAGTGGGACTGAACTAAGAAGCATGTGGTTAGAAAGCAAGTGTTTTTACCAAATGCCCACACAACGACATTAACAAGAACGAAGGACAGCACAAGTTAAATACAGGATTACATAATATAAAGGCTGACATGTGTTTCTATTACATAAGCATTTTTAAATACAAATCAGTCAATATTGGATCAATTGTGAAATCAAATATGTTCAAAACATTATACAAACATAATGTTTCCAAGGCAACCCAATCAAACATTAATCTAATGGGTTGCTTTGAAAACAGACATGTTTGCATAAGTTTTGTATATATTTGTTTTCACAATCAATCCAATATGAACTGATTTGTATTTTTGACTATTTATCATATCTGAAAAGGCTTACATAACAGAAATGTGTGACACCCTGTATATAATGCAATCCTGAAATAAAAGATGTATTCTTCATTCTGGTTAATGTCACTTGTTTAAGGTGTCCTCTCCGATAAAAAAAAATAATAAATGCACCCTTTTAAAGCCTAGTCAGGCTCATGGGCCTGGTTTCCTGGTTTCAATGGTATATGTGTTCCCCAGCTGGATGAGACGCCAGTCCATCGCAGCATTACTCATTTTTGCCAGTTGAGTGGACTGGAGCAACGTGAAATGAAGTGTTTTGCTGAATGATGCTGAAACCCTAACCACTAAGCCATGCAACTTCACCCTCAACTGATATTTAAAAGAAATTATAGTCAGCACTGATTTTTGTTACGATATTTCGTATCCAAGACATCAGATGTAAACAAACAATGACATGGAGGATGAAAAAAGGGTAATGGGCACATATGCCATATTCTGGAAGTTTTTGCCCCTTTCATCAGCACCCATTTAACCCATTAATCATTCACAAACTCATTGCTTAAATAATCACTAAATATAGCAGTGCATCTCCTCTGACTGGCTATTGACATACTTTCTGTGCCCTATCAGTATTTGCAAGGGGAAGCCATCTTTCCTATCTTCAACCTGATGAGATACACATGATAAATGATAAATGATAAAGGATTATAAACCTAGGTGCCATCCCAGACAGGTTGGTGTTAGGAGGATTAAGCAGAGTTCACATCAGATTCTACTTTCTGCAACAAAGAACTTCATCTATTGTTCTGCCTCATCCAGAAGAATGTTAGGTGAAGTAGAACATAGCAGGAATTCAACTCTAAACATAAAGACCATCATCATCATCATCATCCTCATCATCATCACTACCACCACCACCAACAGCACCACCACCGCCGTTATCATCGTCGTATTAGTCGTCGTCATCATCATCATCATTTAACGTCCGTTTTCTATGCTGATATGGGTTGGACGGTTGACTTAAAACTGTATGCTAGGGAGCTGCACCAGGTTCCAATATGATTTGGAATGGTTTCTACAGCTGGATGCCCTTCGTGATGCCAACCACTCCAAGAGTGTAGGGGGTGTAGGGGGTGCTTTTTACGTGCCACCAGCATGGGTACCAGTTACGCAACACTGGCACCGCCCACAACTATAATTTCACTTGGATTGATGGGTCTTCCCAACCACAGCATATCCCTAAAGTTCTCAGTCACTTATCATTGCCTCTATGAGGCCCATCAAGGACCACTGAGTCCCAAAGACCCCTCTCTCTCTTTCAGAGAGGCACTGAGCAGCTATACACACACGGCAGTAACTTCCACCTACTGAATTCAATCACAAAGCTCCGGTCGGCTCGGGGCTATAGTGGAAGACACCCACCCAAAGTGCCACACAGTGGGACTGAACCCGAAACCATGTAGCTAGGAAGCAAGCTCCCGAACCACACAGCCATGCCCAACTGAATAACTAAACACTATAATATAACTATCAACTCAATAATACCTAAATTCTCAGCATGCCAGCGAAGCAAAAATATTTTCAAGTGGAACAACAAAACTGGAAAACACCAAAAATTCTTGCTACAATTGTGAAATATTGTAAATGCTAAGATGCAATAATTTTGTTCATATATAAAGAAACCTTGGAACTCATTCGAGGTTTTAGTTTTGTTGTTTTCTTTTCACAAAAGTAGAACATTTGAAGCAATAAGAATTATTAATAATAGGTGCTGCAGGGTTAATTTATATTAATTAACATTAAAGTGAAAATTAGTTCAATTAGATTATAATTGCTTCAATCCAGTTTATTCCCTTATGCTGTTTGCCTGCCAAGATTCTATGAAACTTCCGAGTAGTCTGGAAATATTGGAATCTCTTTAAAGTTCTTTGTTGCAGAAAGGAGTAGTTAATGGGAACTCTGTTTAAAGAAGTAGGGTAGCAGGGTGGAGAGAGAAAGAGAGAGAGAGAGACAGAGATAGACAGACAGAGACTGTGTTGTAAGGATCATTAGTTTATTAGATTAAACACTGCTTAGAGCAATAGAAGAGAAGGATAGTAGAAAAAGAGAAAATAAAGACAGAAAGACATGGAGAGATGTACAGACATATACTGAAAGAGAGAAAGTGAGAGAGAGAAAAAGAGATGGAGAATAAGAGAGAGGGAAAGAGAAAGAGAGAGGGAGAGAGAGAGGAGGAGGAGAGCTGTGAGGACCATTGAGTCCATATTAGTAAATATTGCTGAGAGCAACTGAGAAGAGGAACAGATAGAGAAACTGAGGAAAGATAGGAAGGAAGAGATGGCCAGAGAGAAAGAAACAGAAGTGATGAAAGAGAGAAAGAGCAGGAGCAAGATATATGAGAGAATGAGGGAGGGAGAGGGAGAGATAACCAAATGAGAGAGAGAGAGAAAGAGGGAAGGAAATAACAGTTGCGAAAGAGGTAGAAAGTTGATAGGTTTTAAGAGAATTAATAAAGTCATTTGCGCAACAACAAATAGAAAACAAAATAAATAAAATATATTTTCTAATTAGAAACCATACAACGCTATCAACAGGAAATATTTTTCAATAAATTCAGTTTAGCAAAAATTTTCTCCTTTTGCATTTTTCCACTAAAAGTATTTGTCTTTGAATTAATCAGCTTCAGGTTTGAAACTTGCACATTGTTGGAAGAAATCTTCTCTTCTCTGCGAAACCTAATTTCTAAAAAGACAGCTCTGTCTTTTGTTTTCTAGTTTGGTTTGATTGTCTTTACTGACTTTCAACTTTTATATTCTTATATTAAATGTCACTTCTCATTCATGCCTGTGTATGAGTATATACATTTATTCATATATGCGTGTGTGTGTATGTGTTTGTGTGTGTGTATGTGTTTGTGTGTGTGTGTGCACATATGTAGTTGTAGAATGAACTTCTCAGCTACCACTAGGTAAAGACCCACTTCGGTCATGAATGACCATGGGATTGCACCTAGAAAGTTCCCCTCTGAGGCACAAGTCCAGGCAAAGTTGTTCATGAAAGACCTGGAGTCACCCATGCATAGTTCAAAATCTATCAAGTTAAAAATATATCAAAGTAGACATTTAAAATTTGGAATCTAATCATGTCAAACAGGAATGTTTCTTCCTCCTCCTCCTCATCATCATCATCATTATTATTATTATTTTATTGTCTTTGCACAGTTTTTAATGCTGGAGATGCACTATGGTGTCAACTGTTCACTACCAGTGAACTAAGGTAACACCCCTTATTTTTCGAGCACCATCCAGAGTATTTGAATGGTTCCAAGCAGTGCTGTTTTCTCCAAGCACTCAACCCTTATTGTAGCCCCTATTTGTTCCATGTACTTCTTAACCTCCCAAGCTAACCTGTCACATCTATCGACTTTTCTTTCTTCCTTATCGCATACCTTGTTGTCAGCTGGGCATGCTATATTTATGATCCAGCATCATTTGCTTTATTTCTCAATTAACACTAGATCTGGTTTCCTATTCTCTATCTTATGGTCGCACTGAATCATAAAATCCCACAGAATCTTTGCATTATCATTTTCGATGATGCCTTCGATTTTATGTTCATGCCACTTTTTTGCTCTGTCATGTCCAGAGACATGACAGAGCAAAAGGGACCGATAGAATAAGTACTAGGCTTACAAAGAATAAGTCCTGGGTCAATTTGCTCAACTAAAGGCAGTGCTCCAGCATGGCCACAGTCAAATGACTGAAACAAATAAAAGATTAAATGAGTATTATTATTATTATTATTATTATTATTATTATTATTATTGAGTGAGAGAGCAGTGCATGCCATCAAAGTGACACTGGGCTACAAATATATGAAGCTCAATATATCCATCATGACAACCTATTGACATTGGTACACCAGACACATGTATTGCAACCATATATGAATGACATGGTGATCTCATATCAAGATAAACAGTGCATAACCTTGCAAGCAGGGTCAGTTAGAATTTTCTTCAGGCTGAGGGGCCCATGCCACTCAAAAGGACCCTGAATAAGGTTTGTTTAAGGATGATGAATGAAACACCCATGTCTCCAGAGGTTAAAGTATTCAAAACCCAAAGAATTCCTCTCAGCAAATGGTCATGACTCCCACCTTCCCACTACTCCCGCTCATGATCATATCATCTGCCACTAAGGGACATGCTCAATTGGTGATGGTCAAGAAACTAACAAGTAAATCCAAGGTACTGAGCAGGATATTTGCTGTAGCCCATCTTTTACACCAGTTCAAAACATACATGATAACACTTCCAATCAGAGATGATCAGAAGCAACAATGAGAGCCACTGCCTAGTAATGCATCAAAGCATTTATTATCATTAATATTATTATTATTATTATATTATTATTATTATTATTGTCATTATTATCATTATTATTATTATTATTATTATTTATTATTATTATTATTATTATATTATTATTATTATTGAGTGAGAGAGCAGTGCATGCCATCAAAGTGACACTGGGCTACAAATATATGAAGCTCAATATATCCATCATGACAACCTATTGACATTGGTACACCAGACACATGTATTGCAACCATATATGAATGACATGGTGATCTCATATCAAGATAAACAGTGCATAACCTTGCAAGCAGGGTCAGTTAGAATTTTCTTCAGGCTGAGGGGCCCATGCCACTCAAAAGGACCCTGAATAAGGTTTGTTTAAGGATGATGAATGAAACACCCATGTCTCCAGAGGTTAAAGTATTCAAAACCCAAAGAATTCCTCTCAGCAAATGGTCATGACTCCCACCTTCCCACTACTCCCGCTCATGATCATATCATCTGCCACTAAGGGACATGCTCAATTGGTGATGGTCAAGAAACTAACAAGTAAATCCAAGGTACTGAGCAGGATATTTGCTGTAGCCCATCTTTTACACCAGTTCAAAACATACATGATAACACTTCCAATCAGAGATGATCAGAAGCAACAATGAGAGCCACTGCCTAGTAATGCATCAAAGCATTTATTATCATTAATATTATTATTATTATTATTATTATCATTAATATTATTGTTATTATTATTATTATTTTATTATTATTATTATTATTATCATTATCATTATCATTATTATTATTATTATTATTATTATTATTGTCATTATTATCATTATTGCCATCATTAATTTCATGAAGCTTAAATTCACATATTAGCAACAAAAAAAAAAGTGAGAAAACAAAAAATTAGAAATAATGTGTTTTTTAAAATTATTTATAATTTATGTTTTTTATTTATATTTTCTTTCAGCAATTTTATATCTATTTACATACATACATACATATATATAGGTGCTTATATGTGTGTGTGTTTGTGTATGTATATACATGTATATATTTATATATGTGCATGCATCTATGTGTGTCTGTGTATGTGTGTGTGTATGCATGTGTGTGCAAATATATATGTAAATAAATATATATATATATATATATATATATTGCTGTGTGTGTGTGTACACATATAAATGCATATATGTCTACTAAAGTAAAAATTATGTCCCGTCATTTGTCAAGAAATCATATAATTCTTTTGCTAATTTGATATTTCTACAAGTGTGAGATATCTTACTTGTAGAAGTGTGAAAATAATGTGTGTGTGTGCTTGCAGATAATATCATAGGTTAGACATTAAAAATCCTTGCAGCAGAGCATGAAGAGCATAAAAAATATATTTAATTGGCTTAATTTAATTGTTGGTATGAATCAGTCTTTCAGGTTTCCATGGTTTGAGTGTTTGAAGAAATATGTATACACATACTTATATGCATATACACATACATACATACATACATACATGCACACATATTTATTTCAACATACATACACATATGAGGTAGAGTTGATATTATTTGCTTTATAATAGGTGAGTTTATGTGTGTGTGTGTGTGTGTGTGTGTGTATACGTGTGTGCATTTGACACTTTCTTACTCTTTTACTTGTTTCAGTCATTTGACTGCGGCCATGCTGAAGCACCGCCTTTTAGTCGAGCAAATCAACCCCGGGACTTATACTTTGTAAGCCTAGTACTTATTCTATCAGTCACTTTTTTGCCGAACTGCTAAGATACTGGGACGTAAACACACTAGCATTGGTTGTCAAGCAAAGTTACAGGGACAAACACACACACACATATATATACATATATACGATGGGCTTCTTTCAGTTTCCGTCTACCAAATTCACTCACAAGGCTTTGATTGGCCCGATGCTATAGTAGAAGACACTTGCCTAAGGTGCCACGCAGTGGGACTGAATCCGGAAAAAAATGTGGTTGGTAAGCAAGCTACTAACAACACAGCCACTCCTGCTATATACTTGTATATTTGCCAATAGAGCGGATATATTAATCAGAGTATTCAGTATTGTAGATCCATTTCAGCCAATTATATTTAGCAGTTTTGCATTGAAGAATAGATATAAGCTAACAGGGCTCCTACTCCTTCGAGATATCAAGCATGGAAAAAATATGGTGACTGCTATCTGTTGTTGGAGGTGAGATACTGTCACATCTGTTTTGTGGGCATCATGAAAATAGATGAAAGGAAGTTGCAGGTGACAAGCAACTTCATTTTGTCTTATCATCATCATCGTTTAGCGTCCGTTTTCCATGCTAGCATGGGTTGGATGGTTCAACCAGTGTCTGGGTAGCCAGGAGGCTGCACCAGACTCCAGTCTGATCTTGCAGTGTTTCTACAGCTGGATGCCCTTCCTAATGCCAACCACTCCGTGAGTTTAGTGGGTCCTTTTTACATGCCACCAGCACAGGTGCCGGGGGGGGGGGGGGCTGGCAGTGGCCACAATCAGTTGGTGCTTTCTATGTGCCACCGGCACGGAAACCAGTCAAAACGGTGCTGGCATTGGCCACATTCACATGGTGCTTTTTACATGCCATCGGCATAGGTATCACAACTACAATTTCGATTTGATTTTTATTTCGATGTTGATGTACTTGAGTCAATAGGTCTCCTCATATTACATGTCCATGCATGTGTGTATGTGTGTGTTCATGAGTGAACATGCAGGAATTTCAATATTTTACTTGTCATTGCTTGAGCAAAGTAGTATCAATGTTAGCATTTTTCAAAGACATTATGACTGGCCATTTTGCACTTGTGAATACATGTACAGGTAGAATATAAAAATTCTTAACCTGAAAAGAAAAAAGAAAAGAAAATAACAGGTGAGGGCTGGCAATAGGAAGTGCATCCAGCTATAAAAATCCTACCTCGAAAATCAATTCTCGTTCAAGTCATGACAGAATGGGGGGGGGAGGAATATATGTTAAGATGTGAATAAATGGATGAGAATCAATTTTTGTTTTGCAATAAATAAAGATTAGCAAGAGATGAAGGAAATGCATACAGACTAGAATGTTGTAGCAGACGTTCAGGTAATTAAGGACTTAATAACTTGGAAGTCAATTTTTTACTTTGCTCAGGTGAAATATTGATCCATGGCTTTAAAAAAATTTTTTTTTTCTTTTCTTAATATTTATTGAGAAAATGTGGTGAGGTAACAGAATCGTTAGACTTTGTATAGGGATGAAGAAAGATGCATGGAAAGACATACATGTAGGTATACGGAAAGACTTGATGGTCATGTTTGGAAGGTCTTTCATCACAGATTTTCCCAGCTCAGTGATAAATTGTAAAATAAAAGGGTGTAGTATTGCTATATATTCATGTTTTGAATGTTGTCTCAATGTTAGATAAGAACATTTTACAGGTTAGTGATCTACTGAGGCACATGGCTCTGTGGTTAGAGCATCAGGCTCACAATTAAGAAGTTGTGAGTTCGATTCCTGGACCAGGCTGTGTGTTGTGTTCTTGAGTAAGACACTTTATTTCATGTTACTCCAGTTCACTCAGCTGTAGAAATAAGTTGTGACATCACTGATGCCAAGCAGTACTGGCGTTTGCCATTCCCTTGGATAACATCAGTAGCATGGAGAAGGGAGCCTGGTATGCATGGGGGACTGCTGATCTTGCAGAAACAACCCTGGTGTTTTTTCCATCTGGTTAAGAAGGCTACTTCTCAACAATGGGGTCCAGCTGAGTTTTGGACAAGTGTCTTCCACTTTTATCTAGGGTTGACCAATGCCTTATGAATGTAATTTGATAGACAGAAATTGTGTGGAAGCTTGCTACTTATATATATTCAGTGCTTGGGAACTGGTTGCTAATGATTTGCAATTTATGATGAAATAACATGATGCAACAGTTCCATCTGCCAGAGCTAATGAAATTTTGTCAGTTGATATAACCTGCACTTTTTAGCACATAAAGTCTATGTGATTCCTCAGATGGTTACTGTATTCGATGGCATTCAAAGCAACATATCAAAGTTCAGTTGGTTGTATTAATTAATATTTGTAATGAAGGCTTCTTTCATCGCTAATAGTTAATATATTTATGCAAATATATGGTTTGAATGTACAGAAAACAGAAGACAAAGACAGGTGAGGGAACAACAAGCAGGTGTATTAGTTTGGTGTTCAGACGTCAGTAGATGATGAAAGAATAAAATATAAACATAGGAATTCTATGTCAGGCCAACTAGAAACATAAAAATTCTATACCATGATAATTAATTATCTATCTATCAAATATGCTAAACATTTTTAGAAAAATTACACATATTGTATTGTATGAAAAGCAATTATAATTAATGGGTCATTTAGAATCGAAATATTTAAATACTTTTCAATATTTGTGAGAACATTTCAATGTAAAATTACCTTTATAATTCAATATTTATTTAGAAGTAATTATGTAATACATTTCCTCAAGGCAAAGATTACATTTAAAATTACCAGTATTGTATGATGGGGCATAACTAATAATGGACCACTTAAATCAAAATTAATGTTCCTATCTTTTAATTCTCAAATGCATTTACTACAATTCACAGAATTACATTTTCTCCTGTATTTAAATCAGTGAGAATGATTATGAAATTTACATTTCCAAAGTGTAGCAAATGAACCTATGTAATAATATGCATAATCTCCTGTTATTATCTCATATTGATACACTATATTCTTCATTAAACATTGGCTTTGTAAAGGACAGATTATTTGCTTTTAACATTACAAAGAAATTTATTCACATGAATGAGGTACTTGTGCTTAAAAGAACTAGTACTAATCTTCCTCCCAGAATTAGGTGTTAAGGCCAGATTATCATCATCATCATCGTTTAACGTCTGTTTTCCATGCTGGCATGTGTTGGACGGTTTGACTTAGGTCTGGTGAGCCAGCAGCTGCACCAGGCTCCAATCTAATCTGGCAATGTTTCTACAGTTGGATGCACTTCCTAATGCCAACCACTCCGAGAGTGTAGGGGGTGCTTTTTATGTGCCACTGGCACAGGAGCCAGTCAGGAGGTACTGGCATCAGCCACATTCAGATGGTGCATTTTACATTTCACCAGCATGGGAGCCAGTCAGGGGTCACTGGCCACAGCTACGATTTTGGTTTTACTTGACACAACAAGTCTTCTCAAGCATATCATATCAGTATTATATTTAATATTATTACTGGTCATACAAGGGGAATTACCTTGGATGTTTATTCTAGTTGTATTTCTTGGTATCTGGTTGTTGGATATATTTAACCAAATTCGTTCAACACTGAATGTATTTTTTAATCCTTTTTACTTCATATATATTTATATATATATACATAGATACATACATTCTTCCCGCCCCTGCCACATTTATATTCTAAATAATTAATATGGAAGACAGAGTATGCTGGAAACTTTATTTATCATAACGATCATTGTGATAAATAAAGTTTCCAGCATACTCTGTTTTCCATATTAATTATAATTAATATGGAAAACAGAGTACCAATTGAGTATATTAAAATAATAATAAACATTGTGTACAGTGCTCAGGTGCACTACAACTCATCTAAAGTGCATATATAATCAGGTGTATTCTAAATAATTATTTAGAATATACTCAATTGATACTGAAGAATTCTTAATATAGATACAGCAATGAATGTACATTTACTGCAGATGACACCAGGTAGACATTAGAGGTGAATATGCTCTACCAGCACACCACTAAGGATGCTAAATTTTAAATTTTAAACGATTCTGTAATTATAAATTTTGTGTGTGTATATATATATATATATATATTATATATATATATATATATATATATATACGTGGAGGTGCAATGGCCCAGTGGCTAGGGCAGAGCACTCGCGGTCGTAGGATCGCGGTTTTGATTCCCAGACTGGGCGTTGTGAGTGTTTATTGAGCGAAAACACCTAAAAGCTCCAGTACTCTTTCACCACTCTTTCTCCCACTCCTTCTTCTGTTGGCCTGCTCGCTTAGCCAGTGGGGTGGCGTCATTCGAAGGCTAAAACAATGCGAACGCATTGTGACCAGTGATGTGTAACTACATCTGATGGACTGGTCGGTCACGTGATCATGTGATATATATACACACATGCACATGCACACATACACACATACACGCGCATGCACACACGCACACTCAGAGGCAAGTAGACAAATGAAAGTGGCATTCAACTCATTTGGTTGAAGCTACATGTATCATTTAATAACTGTTTGACTCAGTTCCATGCAACCTAAAGTTTTGTAATCTTGCAGCAAAACCCTAGATAGTCGGGCATATGAGATTAAGTAACAGAATAACCTGTTGCTGGTCTGCTATAAGTGTTATTAAATAATATATATATACATATACATTTGAGTGTGGCTGTGCTGGACCACTGCCTTGAAGGATTTTAGTTGAAGAAATCAACCCCAGGGCTTATTTTTAAGCCTAATACTTATTTATCAGTCTCTTTTGCTGAACCACTAAGTCACTAAGGTACTTAAACATAGCAAGGACAGAGACACAAAGACACAACAAACACATATAGGTATTTACATACGTATACATATACAATAGGCTTCTTTCAGTTTCCATCTACCAAATCCATTCACAAGACTTTGGTCAGTCCAAGGCTATAGAAGAAGATACTTGCCCAAGATGCAACACAATGGGACTGAACCCAGAGCCATGTGGTTGGGAAGCAAGTTTCTTACTACACAACTGCCTTGAAGGGTTCAGTGAAGCAAATTGATCCCAGTACATATTTTTTATTGTCTGGTACTTATTCTATTAGTCAGTTTTGCCAAACTGCTAAGCTATAGGAATGTAAACAAAGCAACACTGGTTGCCAAGCTGTGGAGGGAGAAACTCAAAGACAAAGACACTCACACACACACACGCGTGCGCATCATCATCATCATTTAAAGTCTGCCTTCCATGCTGGCATGGTTTTATGTATACAGTATATATATATAATATATACACACACGCATATATATATATATATATATATATATATATATATATATATATAATATATATATATATATATATAAGGAGGCGAAATAGCATGAATGGAACCTGGGGAACAGGAGATGTGGACAGTTGGACAACATGAGAGATTTTCAACAAGTGGACAAAAATTTAAAAAGTGATGGGCAAAAATGTAAACACCACCACCACACACACACACACAAAATGAACTTTGTAAGTTGTGCACAGTGAATTTCCAACTACAAAAGGAATATACTCATATACGTGTGTGTGTGTGTGTGTGTGTGTGTGTGTGTGAAGGTATGTAGCCAAGTGGTTAGAGTGTTACATTCATGATCTCTAGATCGTGTGTTTGATTCCCAGACCAAGCAGTGCTTTGTGCTCTTGTGCAAAACACTTCATTTTACATCGGTTCAGTACACTCGGCTGTAATTGGGTGACCCTGTGACAGACTAGCTCTCTGGTCAATGAGTATGTTGGCCTGCTCACCTCACCAGCAGGATGCTGTCAGTCGAAAGCCAAAATGATGCAAAGTGCGTTTTGAGCATGTAGAGGTGTGTAGCTTAGTGATTGAGGTGTTGGTCTCATGATCGTAAGATACTGGTTTCAATTGTTGAACCAGACAACGCATTGTGTTTTTGAGCAAAACACTTCATTTCATGCTGCTCCAGTCCACTCAGCTGGCAAAAATGAGTTATCCTGTGACAGACCGGCCTCCCATCCAGGTGGGGAACTTACATGCCATGGAAACTGGGAAACTAGCCCTTATGGTTCAGCAAGACTCAAGAAGATAACTCTTCTTCATTATGACCATTCATGTGTAACATCTTGCTGTGTGTACGAATATATACTCTCTCTCTCTCTCTCTCTCTCTCTCTCTCTCTTTTACTCTTTTACTTGTTTCAGTTATTTGACTGCGGCCATGCTGGAGCACCGCCTTTAGTCTAGCGAATTGACCCCGGGACTTATTCTATCAGTCTCTTTTGCCGAACCGCTAAGTGACAGGGACGTAAACACATGGGCATCAGTTGTGAAGCAATGCTAGGGGGACAAACACAGACACACAAACACACATACATATATATATATATATATATATATATACATATATATATATATATACATATATACGACAGGCTTCTTTCACTTTCTGTCTACCAAATCCACTCACAAGGCATTGGTCGGCCCGAGGCTATAGCAGAAGACACTTGCCCAAGATACCACGCAGTGGGACTGAACCTGGAACCATGTGGTTGGTTAGCAAGCTACTTACCACACAGCCACTCCTGCGCCTTATATACTGATTTGTTATGAGATTTTTAGAATAATAATTATAAGATATGTAATTAATTTCTATGTGGTTATTATAGATAATATCATTTCACTATTGATGGAATAACTAAATAGCGGTTTGTCTCTAAATTCTCTATATATATGTATATATATAATATATTGTGAATTTTTGATTCAGTGTGATAAATTAAATTTTTTTCCTTGTTGGCTTGGAATTATTATATTCCCTTACTACTAATAATATTAATATATATATATATATATATAATATGTGACAATTATTCAGTTGTCATAATAAAACTCCGAGTTTTGGATGTCGGGGCAGAAGCCTGCACCGGCATCTCTTCAGTTATCAAGGCAATCAAAATATGCTACCCTGACATCCACAACTATCCAGTTACTATGGCAACTGAATAATTGTCAAATATTATATTACAGATAAATACCTCTATTTACATAATATCGAGGTCTCTTTCATTCGTTTGTTGTCTTACCATTACTATTAATATATATATATTCATATACACACACAATGGCCTTCCATACAATTTCCATTGGTCAGCTCTGGTCTATAGTAGAAGATGTCTAATGTGCTCAGCAGAAGGACTGAACTTGAAACCACATGGTTGTGAAGTGAACTTCTTAGCCACACAACCATGCCTGGATCTGGCTATACAAAAAGATGAAATGGTAACAGATGGAATACTTCTGATCACAGCTTTGCTCAGCTGATCTGTGGTTAAAGAACAACCAGTTAGTCTATTCATGAAGCTGGTGGTTGGTTTCTAGAATTCATTGTTCATGGGTGCAAGCCCTTTCACAGGAATTGTTCAGTGCTCTTCATTAATTCCCCAATTCCTCATACTTAACGAGAAATTAATTATCAAACTTAATTCTTGGTTGACTGGTTTCCATTTTCAGAGAAGCATGTAATTTATATGTATGTATAAAATAAATTATATAAAAAACATACTTATTTCCATATCTGAAAATAGTTAGAATGACTTAAGAATTTATTAAATCTAAACTTCAAGAAGTCACAGTTAACTAAAACTATATTTTTGTATATGTTTTGTTTATTTTTTTCTTTCCCATATTTATATTTTAAATACACACTGCGTGTGAGAAAATCTTTACTAATTCATGTCTGGGTTATTATTATTGTTATTATTATTATCATCATTATTATTGCTGTTGTTGTAGTTATGATTTATGTAAAGAGTGAACAAATATTGAAAGCAGTTTCAATGAAATACTTCCTTTTCAACTTTTATACGAAGAAAACAACAACAATAACGACACTAACAATAACAAAAGCAGAGAGAACAATGATGACTACAAATAACAATGGAAACCATTACATAAAACAACAATAACAATGATTTTAACTACATTTGTTGCAAAATCCAGAAAAAGAAATATACATATTTTATAGCAAAAAAAAAAAAAGAAAAACAAGCAAAAAAAAAAAAAAAACACCCAAAATAAACAGTCAAATATGATATTGAATCCTGTTGGAAAATGATCTTGTTCTTGAATCATTGTTTAAATAGTCCAACTGAAAGATAATTTTGTAAAGAAATGGAGAAATAAAAATTAATAATTCATTTACAGGAACAAATATAGAAAATTTAAAGGAAAAGAAATAACAAAGTGATAAGTAAAAAAAGAAAATAAAAAAAACATGAAATTGAGAGAGAGCTTGCATAAAAATTAAAATTTTGCAAGAATTATCATATTCATATTTTTTTATTTTTGATACATTAAAGATTGAAAAGAATAATTTCCATAATAATATTTGTTAAATAGAACAAAATATTTATTATTATTGTACTCTGGAGAAAATTATGTGTGTGTGTGCCAGACTTAAGTAATAATTATAATTCACACATACACAAACATACACAAACATGCATATACACACACACACACACACACACACACACACACACACACACACACACACACACACACTACACACTCATACAAATATATGCAAGAGTGGAAAAGGAGATGTTAAAATACTGATGATGATAATGTATGTATGTGTGTGTGTAAGTGTGAATATATATGTATATTCACATATACACACCCATGTATATATATGCATGTATCATCATCATCTTCACCATTGATATCACATCTACTTTTCCATGCTTGCATATATTTATATGTGTGTGCACGTATGTGTATGTGTGTATGCATATACATACGTATATATGTATATGTATATCTATATATATATGTATATTTATATGTATGCATATATATATATATATATATATATATATATGAATGGATATATATATATATATATACTAGCAGAGAGGCACCCGGCATTGCCCGGGAATGAAATGTGTCCTTACCTATTGGAAGAAAAAAGCAAAATGTGTTTATAGTATAATAATAATAATAATAATAATAGTAATAACAATAATAATAATGATAATAATAATAATAATAATAATATTAATAATAATAATAATAATAATAATAATAATAATAATAATAATAATAAACAAAAATACAAAATTTACCACTTTTATGAAAGGAGATAAATTCTACCAAATATGTTGAAGAAAATTATATAAGAGCTTCTGGGTAAACAACATTCTTTGTTTTCTGGTTTGCAAACTACCTACCCTGGAGCAACCAACAAAGCTGACCATGAGAAAAGCAAGCCATTAGATTTCAAAGACTGACCTTGAGCCTTATTAGTAGACATTGCAAAGCAAAGTCGCACTGGGAGTTGTGTTCGTTTGAACTCAAACGGCATGTCTGTTGGTTTGATTGGAATTCTTGGAATGAAAACCTCTTCCCCAGAGACACAACCAGTGATGATGGTAGCTTCTGTCACATTAGGTGATAATGTCTTCACAATTAATCTTGTCCCATTGCATAATTTAGGAGAATCTAAATTTCTTAGAAGCCTTATTGGGACTCCTACCTTCAGAAAAAGTTTATGTGGAGGAATTCCAGGTGGCTCAAGAGAATTAAGGAACTCTGTTGGATAATGGACAGCTTGATTTTCATCAAGGACTGAATCAACTGATTTGTACTTGTTAATGACTGTTGGAATCTTATTCATTAATTCATGGCTAATTCTTGCTACTGCCTCATTTTTTGGAGAAAGAATTGCCCTTTCACACATCAATTTATGTGAATTATAATTATTACTTAAGTCTGGCAATACCCTGTTCTTCAATTCATTTGGGGGATTCACCATGATAGCAATATGACCCAAAATGATATCACCATTCCCATCAAATGGGACATTCCCATTTCCTAATTGGAGGAGCCAGGTGAAAACTATTCTGCACATTGGTCCCCATGTAATGAAGCTTGCACATTAGTACTGAAGGAGAATTTCAGTACTTTATTCCATAGGTGTGAAGACTTAATGCATGCTTTTATTTCATCAGATCTTGTTCGTCTCAGAATGAGTGGCAATGTCTGTGTAAAGTCTCCTGATAAAGCTAATGTAACTCCTTCCATAAATTTATTGTAGCATCTGATGTCCTTTAAGGCCTTATCAAGAGCTTTCAGTGCACCTTAATGTGACATGGTGTATTCATCCCAAATAAGGTGAACCTAAATCTTTGCTTATGTTACAAATTGGACTGTCATTTGTGACCAGGTTTTGTAGTAATTTAAAAGCAGAATGAGCTGTTTGTCCTCCTGGGAGAATGGTGGCAGCAAAGCGAGACAATGGTACAGCAACTGCAAATTTTTTTGTTGCCTTACTTTGGAGATAAGCAATGTTACAAATGTTTTACCTGCATCACCAGGAGCATCAAGAAAGAAAATTTCTCTGCTTTTTCCTGACAATTGTCATATGTCACATACACACACTCACACACACAGATACATATACATACAATATCGATCATCAGATGAAATGGATATGTGTGTGAGAGAGAGAGAGTGAGTGAAGGGATGTGATGTCATGTATATGTACATACATAAAGAAATAGGCATACATCTTTCTTGTATGTATGTGTGCATATGTGTGTGAGAGAGAGAGTGCCACTTAGACATCATTCTGTCTCTCTCTCACACTCACACACATACAAAAAGATGTATTCATATGTATTTATGTATGTATTAATACATGACAACACACCCCTTCACTCACTCACACACACAGACACACATATCACACATAAATGTATACAAATGTACATACAAAAATACGTGTGTGTGTGTGTGTGTGTGTGTGTGTGTGTGTATGTGTGTGTGTGTGACTGAATAAAAATACATAGAGCTGAACACGGCATGAAAAAGAAAATAGATAAAAGCTAGAAAAGCACTTGGCGGGCTCAGACCTCCACCAAGCTCTTTTTAAGATAGATATGCAAGTAAAATTACTAATAGAGAAACAAAAATAAACTTTGAAAACAGCAACGCCACCATATATTACGTGGAAACGATGAACGTGTTTTTAAGGGAGATAATCAAAGAACGTAACATTGTAATACTTCATGTAAAGTAAATATAACAAATGAGAAATCCTTCAAGAATCCATAAAAATTCCCGGATCACTACCAAATTTTATCATCTGTTCCTTGTATCATTAACAACTTTTCCTGCAAATTTCATCAAATACTGTTCGCAACTTTTTGAGTTATTTCGCACACAGACGGACAGATGAACAAACTGTAGTGATGCTACTGGGTAGGGTTCAGCGCGCATGCGCAGAATGGGACTACTTCCGGGTGGCCACCGGAAGTCTTCCCATGCGCATGTGCGGGAAACGTTCCTTCAAGCCCGCCAAGCTCAAATCTCTCACTTCGGCTAGACAGCATTGCGATTGGACGTGCATTCACAGGCTCTGACAACCACTCGTGCTACGACATAGCGCCAACGACCATCAACCAACTTCAACAAACTAACACGAAGCTGTATATCAGAGGCTGACACACGTACGACATCGCAATAAACAAACCAGAATTACTGTCTTTTCACCTTCAACCTGACTTCGTCTGTTTTGCCTTATAAAATTTATATGTGACTAGATCGGATATCGACACCCTTTCAGTGCATCGATAACAGATCCTTCGTTACAAAACCAATGCCGATGAAAACATAACCTCCTTCCTTGGCAGAGGTAAAAATTTACGTAAAGCAATGAAGTGTGTGAGTTCCAGCAAAATGATGCCCATACTTTTTGGATGTGCCATGTTGAATTGCAAAATTGGAACGTGATATTTGTGTAATAAAGAAATCAAACCGGGAGTATGCGAGAGAGAGAGAGAGAGAGAGAGAGAGAGAACATTGCAAACAATGAATGAGATGAACATGGAATGAAAAAATCATATAAATAAAAGCACGTTGAAAAGTATCTTGTATCAAATATTTAAATTTGTGAACTTGGTAAATATTCCTTTCAGTAATTTATCGTAGTTGTTTACAAATAGCAAATTAAAACTTGAAATGAAAACCTTAAAATTAGACAGGGACAGACTTCGCCGTTTTTATGTCAATACCAGAAGTTGACATTGAGAAACCTTTTTAAAGAAGTGAAATTAATCTAATAATATTCCAAGGTATATTTGTAGAGAATTTCATTAAAAGTATCCATTTTCTTGAAAGTTAAGACGAATTGAATAGACTCATTCTCCTGAAAGTTATGATCATCGAAATTTGGTGGGTGAGGGGACAGAAATCTGTAGTTATCGCAACAAATTTGACAATTTCCTTCTACACATGGTTATACATGTATGCAGAAATACACGAGGGCAGAAGATAGTAAACAATCAGAATAACTTGGTAATGGAAATTATGTCTCTTTATACGACGGGCAGAAAGTAAATGAGAAATTGTAATGTGACATTTTCCCCTCCATCACTTCTAGCACATCTCTTAACATATCACATCGCATCATCCACTGTGCCACAGTTGTCCTTACCTATTTTCTTTTATTGCATGTGTATTCTGGCTTTGGGGCAGGTAAGCTACATCCCTGCACCTCCTGTTAGCATTCAGATTACTTTGTCAAATGTAATGCTTATTTAATCACATTGTTTTGAATTAATTATGCATT
>NC_043011.1:29856922-29869422 GCF_006345805.1 Octopus sinensis | reverse complement strand
GTATCACTGTGATCAACCAGAATATCAGATGTTGCTACACATCGCTGGTCACAATGCGCTTTGCATTGTTTTAGCCTTGAAAGGACGTAACACCGCTGGCTAAATGAGCAGGCCAACAGAAAAAAGAGTGAGAGAAATTTGTCGTGAAAGAGTACAGCAGGGATCACCACCATCCCCGGTCGGAGCCTCGTGTAGCTTTAGGTGTTTTGGCTCAATAAACACACACAACGCCTGGTCTGGGAATCGAAAGCGTGATCCTACGACTGCAAGTCACTGCCCTTATCACTGGGCCATTGAACCCCCCCCCCACATATATATATATATATATATATGTATACAGAGTATGATGGGCAAATTGTCGCCATTTTACATTTTGATTTCACACACATGTGCATTGTGTGTTTTTGATTTTGTTGACTACACAGTATAATAGGGTCAGTGGGCACCTTCTGAGACAAAAACAGTACCATGATGCAATTCACTTTGTAAAATTTGGAAACAATGTGCTGTAGTGATTGGTGTTCGCACTGGAAGCTCCAAACATTTCAGAGTGTTTGGGTGTGAATATGAGGATAGTGCAATCTGAGGACATGTACTGAGAGTGACAAAAATCAAACATCCGGTCAACATCATGGTGTTTGGAGTGATCACTAGTGATGGCAAAGTTATGCCTCCATTCATCTTTCCCACATGGCCACAGACTCAACACGGAGGCCTACATCAAGAACTTGGTGGAAGTAGTGCTGCCCTGGGTCAAGAGGGCCACCCTATGTCTGGCAACAGGACTCTGTACCATGACACACAAGTAGGGGAACCCAGTCATGGCTGTCAGACAATTTATGTGACCACATCATCCCTAACATCTGGTCACCTAACTCGCCAGACTGCAACCCTCTTGCTTATTATGTGTGGGGTGCAGTTGAGTGAGAGATCATAAAAACTCATTGTGATGCCAAAGATGAACTGAAGGTAAGGATTATGGCAGCATTCACCAATTCAAACAAGGAGATCATCCAGAAGAGTTGCAGAACATTCAGACGTTATCTAGAGGCCATGGTTGAACCCAATGACGATTTTATTGAACAAATTTACTCTTAGTATTTCAAGGTATTTTTATGTAATTTTGGTAAATATATCTGTTAAAATGAGATGTCACTGCTATTTTCATGTTTGCTAAATTCAGACAATAGCTATCCTGTCCTGTACATATATTATATATATATATATATATATTATATTTATTTATTTATCTATATATGTGTTTGTATTATAATATATATATATGTATATGTATATATACATCCATACACATATATGTAAATAAATAGATAAATAAATATATATATATATTATATATATATATATATATTTATCTATTTATTTATATATATGTGTATGTATGTATATATATATATTATATATATATATATATATGCCTATATTTCAGCAGTCAGTATATGCATATGTATGTGTGTGTGTGTATATTGACATATATATATACACATATACATACATACATAAATGTATGTATATATGTATATACAAACATATACATGCATACACAAATGTGTGTGTATATATACACATACCACACACACATACTCATTTATCCAGCTCTCATTCTCTCTCTCTCTCTCTGTCTATCTCTCTCTATCTATCTATCTATCTATCTATCTATCTATCATTCTCCCTATCTATCTATCTATCTATCTCTCAATCTATCTATCCTCCCATCTAATAAAACTGTTGTTATAAAAGAAATCGCAAAGATGACAATAACTGTCTATAAACTGAATTATTGAATATAAAATAATTATAGACAAATCACAGTGAATTACAAATGATGGCTGCTTGTAGCTAAATCGATACAAAATATTATTCAACAGACGTAAATGGTTAAAGGTTATGTCTTGAAAAATGTTTCTCTTAATGTGTTACATATGTCGCTTGTGTGAAACTATCAATCCGATGAAGAAGTCTCTATGTGAATACTCCATCTGCTAAAAAATATAGCCAAATCTTCCCTACTGCCACATAGCAGTCACTGATGAGTGATTATGACTTGGTAATAGTCACCGTACTGTTGCTTAGAACGGTTGTGAGCAGAGATAGACACCACCTCAACACTTCCACACTTGATCAATGGATTATCTAAGATCATCATTAACTAGAACACATACATTGTACATACACACTCGCACGCACGCACTCATCTGTATCTGTTAGAAAGGAAGATTTTTCTTGAATTAAGTGTTATCTTTTACATAGAAAATAAAAAAAAAAAGACTTGGAATAACACAAACATTTTGAAAGTAAGTTTCATATTGTGTTAAGCACTTTCACTGTTTACAGCTTTTCAAACACACATGTTAATGGAGAATTTGTGTGTGTGTGTTTAATAAATTTTTTTTTAAATGGAGAAAAAAGACAAGAAAAGACAACAATGCAAGGATCAAAACAGTTCGATTCAATTTCCTTGGTACTTTAAATTTGTCCACTCACTCATATATTTAAGTATCATTATCAGAACTATGTCACCAGCTTCAAGACAATCAATAAGAGACATTCAACATCTTTGGCTGATTCTGTGTCGCCACTGAAGGAAGATAAATTAATTATAACATAACTTGGTCCATAGTAAGGCATGCAAAACCATAAGATATCATTTCCAGGAGGTGCTGACTCTGCTTTGAGGAATCCCTGTCTATTCTGTGGACCAATTAACAAAGCATTAACAGAATTTCTGAAAGACTCTTGAGAGTCTTATATATATAAATGTAATTATATATATAAATGTACTTATATATAAATGTACTTTTGCACAATACAGTGGGAATAAATTTGAATAACTTAACACAATTTACTTTAAGGTATGGATGAATTAAGTTTATCTTTAACCTCCCCCTTCTTATAAACACCAAGTAGCTATTTAATTATGCAGACTACATGCACCAAACCACATGTGTGCATATGCTTACATCTTTGTGGATGCTTGTATGAGCAAGTGTACATGTACCATGCAACTTGCGTGATGGCATTTATATATCCATATCCATTAACAGTTATTTTTAATACTTTTCTCACTGTATTGCATGTTTGTTTCTTTTCTGCATCTGTTATTTTATTATTGATCTCTTTTGTATAAATGAAGATATATCCTTTAATTTGCTGCTTAAGAGCAGCAAATGAGAAGATATGCTGCAGAATTGTTATTTTAACAAGTTATATATATTTATCACCCAAAGAGACACATCTGCATCATCAGATGCTCCCAAACCAGTTGTTAAGTATCATGAAGGATCGATGCTAGATGTGTCAAAACAATTGTAGTGATTAAGAAAAATTCTTGTATCTGCCATCTTCCATCTTTACCATATATATATATATATATAATATATATATATATATATATATATATATATATATATATATATATATATATATATATATATATATATATATATATATTTATATATATATATATATATAGGCTCAGGAGTGGCTGTGTGCTAAGAAGCTTGCTTCCCAACCACATGGTTCCAGGTTCAGTCCCATTGCGTGGCACTTTGGGCAAGTGTCTTCTACTATAGCCTCAGGCCGACCAAAGTCTTGTGAGTGGATTTGGCTAACGGAAACTGAAAGAGAAGCCCGTTGTATATATATATATATATATATATATGTATTTGTATGTCTGTGTTTGTCCCCCACCATCGTGTGATAACTAATGTTGGTGTGTTTATGTCCATGTAACTTAGCAGTTCATCAAAAGAGACTGATAGAATAAGTACTTACAAAGTACTTACTAAGAATAATTCCTGGGGTCAGTTTGTTCGACTAAAAGCAGTGCTCTACCTTGGCCACAATCAAATTACTGAAACAGGCAAAAGAATATATATATATATATATATATTCTATTATTCCATGGGTAAAAACATGGGATACTCTGACGAAATATCTAAAATACACAATGTCCTGTTAACTAGAATAAACGGTATATACTGTTTATAAGAAGAGTAAGCAGTACATTTAATCTGTGATATATAATTGTGAGATGACATATGAATGAAAAACCTTAGTCAAGTTTATATTAAGTTTCATGCATTGGGTACTAAAAGTCAGAAAATAATTTAAATGAAAAGTAAACCAGTACAAGCATTTAGGAGTGTAAACAGCATAATGAGCTAAGTAGTTGGCAATGGTGTACAAATAATGGATAGTGCATTATGGTATATTATGGTATAACTTTATTTACCTTTTCATTAGTGAGTCATGTGTAGACATGTGGTATAATTAGGGTAGTGGTTCTCAACCAGGGTCTACGTGACCTTTGGGGGTCCATATAAGATTTTGCTGTTAAATTTTTTGTGAAATAAATTGGTTATACTTCAACAATACATAAAATATTTTAACAATTTTTTTAATGCAATTCCTAATACTTAATTATAAAAATTTAATGGGATTATTTTAAACATTGAATGTTTATTAGGGCCCGGCAGTTTAAAATAGGAAGTAAAGGAGTCCATGGGTAAAAAATTTCTGAATTAAGGGATAATCCAACTGTAGCACTGTGGTTTTGCTGGGGATCAATTTTGCTTTAGTTCTGTAATTTCGTTGATTACTAATCCAGCTGTAGTGTTATTGTTTCGCTGAGAATCAACCCAACTGTAGAATTAGGATCCATCTGAGAGCTAATTCAGCCTTCATGTGATTTAGTTGAACATCAGATCAATCTGTAGTTAAGCTGTGCCTTAACCATTTAGCATTTAATCTGGCTGTATCCAGCCCAAGTATTCTACCTGTTTTATGTTGAAATAGACCTGGTTCAACCTCTCACACCTACCCTGCAATATTATTCTAAAAATATACAAACACACACAGGCACAGGCGTGGCTGTGTGGTAAGATGCGAGCTGGCAGAAACGTTAGCACGCCGGGCAAAATGTGTAGCCGTATTTCGTTTGCCGTTACGTTCTGAGTTCAAATTCCGCCGAGATCGACTTTGCCTTTCATCCTTTCGAGGTCGATAAATTAAGTACCAGTTACGCACTGGGGTCGATATAATCCCCTTAATCCATTTGTCCTCTCTGTGTTTAGCCCCTTGTGGGTAGTAAAGAAATAGGTATTTTGTTCTGAGTTCAAATTCCGCCGAGGCCGACTTTGCCTTTCATCCTTTCGGGATAGATAAATTAAGTACCAGTTACACACTGGGGTCGATGTAATCGACTTAATACCAATGTCTGTCCTTACTTGTCCCCTCTGGGTTCAGTTCTACTGTGTGGCACCTTTGGCAAATGTTTCTGCTATAGCCTTGGGCCGGCCAAAATCTTGTGAGTGGATTTGGTAGACAGAAACTGAAAGAAGCCTGTTGTATATATGTATATGTATGTATCTATGTGAGTGCATCTTTGTGTCTGTGTTTGTCCCCCATCACCACTTGACAACCAGTGTTGGTGTGTTTACATCCCTGTAATTCAGTGGTTCAGCAAAGAGACTGGAATGAGTACCAGACTTAAAAAAGATAAGTACTGGGGTTGATTTGTTCAACTAAAACCTTACAAGGTGGTGCCCCAGCATGGCCACAGTCAAATGACTGAAATAAGTGAAAGATAAAGGACACCATTGAAATCTCAAAGCTACAAGATATTGCATGGTTAATGTGGCTGTGTGGTAAGTAGCTTGCTTACCAACCACATGGTTCCGGGTTCAGTCCCACTGCGTAGCACCTTGGGCAAGTGTCTTCTACTATAGCCTCGGGCCGACCAAAGCTTTGTGAGTGGATTTGGTTGAAGGAAACTGAAAGAAGCCCGTCATATATATATATATGTATATATGTATGTGTGTGTGTGTGTTTATGTTTGTGTGTCCGTGTTTGTGCACCCAACATCACTTGACAACCGATGCTGGTGTGTTTACGTCCCCATCACTTAGCAGTTTGGCAAGAGAGACTGATAAAATAAGTACTAGGCTTACAAAGAATAAGACTTGCTTGAGAAAAGGTGGTGCTCCAGCATGGCCGCAGTCAAATGACGGAAACGAATAAAAGAATAAATAGGCAATACATTTGACAAAGAGATCTGAAAGCCAAAGATCAACTGTGGAACAGATCAAATTTATTGTTGTGGTTTAAGTGAGGATTTATCCTACTGGAGTTACTGTGGTTTATCTGAGAACTAATACAGCTATAGGGCTAGGGTTTAGCTGAAGAATAATCCAGAGGTAACACTGTATTTTAATTGAGGATCAATCAAGTGTTTGTGTGTCTGTAAACTAGTCTAGCTGCAGCATTATGATTCAACTGATGATAAATCCACCAGTAAAACTGTTGATTAAGTGAAGATCAATCCAGCTGTAACTTAGTGATTCCATTGAGAAACTGATTCAGTTGTAAGGCTATGGTTTAACAATTTAAAATCCGCAACTCACTCTATAATCATTACTATCTCCCTAGGATTTTATTTTACAATCCTCCAAATAATAGAATATATAGAAGCATCATTTTCTATTTCAGATAGAATTTATGGTTCAACCTTTTTTGTAGCAACAGGTTTTCACGCTTTACATGTAATTATTGGATCAACCTTCCTCCTAATATGTCTATTACGAATCTTAATAAATCATTTTTCCTCTTCACACCATTTTGGGTTCGAAGCCGCAGCTTGATATTGACATTTTGTAGACGTAGTATGACTGTTCTTATATACTTTTGTATATTGATGAGGTTCATAAAATAACTATTATTAATTTTATTAAGTGGCTGAAACCAAATAAGCACTAGACTTTTAATCTAGCTATGATTATATAATCCTTAATGGTATTATATTTTATATAAGAAAATTTAACTTGCAATTAAAAAGTAATAACTAATTTATTTAATACCATTCAAGAAATGAATTTTCATATATGGTCTCGACTCATAATCAATCCATGTATTATTCTGTATAGAGATAAAAGGATCAAAATATGAGCCAACAAGGGGAGCTCTACTGGGGTCATTTTTACCTGTTAGAAATAACAGCAATTTCTCTCTCAATCACACCTTGCTGTGTTAAATAATTTGACAAATTAATTCCTGACATAGAAAAAGACAGAGATAGTCAGTATTGGAACACTTCCTATCGTAGGTCTTCATAGGTCTTCTTGTAATGGAGATAACTAGGGGATTGAAGAAGAAGAAGAAGAAGAAGAAGAAGAAGAAGAAGAAGAAGAAGAAGAAGAAAAGAAGAAGAAGAACAACAACAACAACAACAACAACAACAACAACACATAACATCAAAATATAAGTAGTGAAGGTAATGATAGCAATATCAACACTGATGCGGAACGCCATCATGATCATCATCATCACCACCATCATCATCATCATCAGCAGCAGCAGTAGCTGTTGTGGTGGTGATGCTGCAGCAGTTGAGAAAAAGAAAAGTATTAGTTGAGTAGGTAGGGGCTGTTTAACTCAATTATACACCTTCCACTAAATGTGTGACTTAGTCTTGGCAAATGAGGTTTCTGCTGGCTGTATGTACTACTAGCTTGGAGTAGCACCATCATCATCATCACCACCACAACCACCATCATTATCGTCATCAACATCGTCGTCATCATCATCATCATCATCATCATCATCACCACAACCACCACCATCATTATCGTCATCAACTTTACCATCATCATCATCATCATCCTCATTATCATCATCATCATCACCACCACCACCACAACCACCACCATCAGCACCTCTATATTCTCCTCCACTTCCTCATCATCTTCGTCATCATCATCATCTTTAACATCATCATTATCGTCATCATCATCGTCGTCATCATCATCAGCTTTATCATCATCATAATCGTCATCGTCATCATCGTCATTATCGTCGTCATCATCATCATCATCACCATCATCATCATTGTTGTCATTATTGTCACAATCAACTTTCATGCATTGGGTATTAAAAGTCAGGAAATAATTAAAAGGAAAAGTAAACCATCATCATTATCTTCATCATCATCACCATTATCACCAACATTATCATCATCGTCTTCTGCATCATCATTATCATCACCATCCTCCTCCTCATCATCATCATCTTCATCATCATCTCTATTATTATCATTATTCTCATCATCATTTTTGCCATTGTCATCACTACCATCCACTCCACTTCCTTCTCCTCATCTTTCACCTCCTCCTCATCATCATCACCATCATCATCATCATCATCATCATCATCATCACCACCATCATCATCATTGTTGTCATTATTGTCACAATCAACTTTCATGCATTGGGTATTAAAAGTCAGGAAATAATTAAAAGGAAAAGTAAACCATCATCATTATCGTCATCATCATCGTCGTCATCATCATCATCTTTAACATCATCATTATCGTCATCAACTTTACCATCATCATCATCATCTTCATCATCATCTCTATTATTATCATTATTCTCATCATCATTTTTGCCATTGTCATCACTACCATCCACTCCACTTCCTTCTCCTCATCTTTCACCTCCTCCTCATCATCATCACCATCCTCATCCTCGTCATCATCATAAACACCACCATAATCAATTTTTATTATTAATAATTAAAAATTAAAATAAGATAAAAAATTAATATAATAAAAGAAATACATAAAAGAAATAATAATTGCATTTTATAATTTATTAACTGCAAAGATCATTGGCTCTGACTTCTAGCTGCAATCACCTGTCTAATTGCTAGTTTGATCTTATTGATTTAAAATTTTTCTTTCTTTATTGTTGCTGTTCTTCTCCTTCTTTCATTTTTATATTCAATTAGCAAGAAAGCTATGAAATATTAAGCAGACCAGATTGAGTTTTAATTTGGAATGTCAACTGATGCAGCATCCAGCTGCACACAGAGGGCAAGTTGTAGGTCTAATACAGCTCTTTGCTATATAACCTGTATGAAGCCTTCATCAATAATTTAAGTTAAATGATTATTTCTCACATTGCCATAAGTACTTAGATAAAATTGGCATGCATACCAGCATATATACATATGTATGTGCATGTGAATATATGTATATATATATATATATATATATATATATATATATATATACATATATATATATATATATATATATGTATATATATGTGTGTGTGTGTATAAATATATATATGTGTGGGTGTGTGTATAAATATATATATATATATATATATATATATTATATATATATATATATTATATATATATATATATATTATATATAGATAGATAGATAGATAGATAGATAGATAGATAGATAGATAGATAGATAGATAAAACTTACTTGGAAAAGGATGCATGGCATTCGATCATATAATAACATAAATGATATATAAATATATACATATATGTACATACCTACATCTATATGTATATATATATGCATATATGGGTACAGGACATCAAAAAAAACATTGAACACAATGAGAAACGAAAACATAAAAACAAAAACATGGGAACAAACTTTTTTTCAAACAATGAAAAAACAGAATACAAGACATACAACACAAGGGATATTCCCCTTCTTCAGTTATCCCTGTTTCGTCTACTCCGCGTTTCATATATATATATATAATATATATATATATATATATATTATGTATATGTAGAATAATAAAGAGAAGGTTGTTGGTACAGTTTTATATGTATTTGAAAGAATGTGTAGAGAAGGCTTTTTTGAGGAGGATAATTTTTATTTTAATCGTAATAATAATGTTTACAGTGAGTTACTCTGATGTGAGTTTCAAACTTCACATAACTGTTTTCAAACTGAAAAATGTATGTTTTACTGGTTACTTAAATAGGAAAAAATACTTTTTCTTATAAGTATACATACAAGACAAAAAAAATACATAGAAAAGAGAAAAGAATATAAAAAATATTTTTAAATTTATAAAAAAAAATATATATATATATATATAATATTAAAGCATGTGTGAAGAAGATGAAGAAGGAGGAGGAGGAGGAGGAGTAAGCACCACAACAACAAAAGGAAGGAAGAAAGAAGGCAAAGAAGCGGAAAGGAGGAGAAGAGAAAAATGTAAATGAAATCGAGAAAAATGAATATATAAATAAAAATAAAATGAAAAATGAAAAAGGAAAAATGAAAAATAAGATTAACAGGAATTCAGAATTTTGGTAGGGAAGATTTAAGTCTATCAAGACTAAGAAAATGGAAAATTTAGGAATGGACAGTATTGTGTTCTTGTCAAAAGTTGACCTGTGGTGAGGTCACCTATTCAGTTCTCACAGGTGGGATGGTGTATATATACATACACACAGTTACACACACACACTCATATATGCAAATATACACACATACACGCACATATACACACACACATACTAATAAACTTATATCTTGACTTTTATACCTTTGCATGTACATGGACATATATGCTTACATATATATATACATACACATACACGTATACACACATACATACACACATATATATGGGTTTATATATATATATATATAAACAGACATATAGACACACTTTCATACATATATGCATATGTACACATATATACATATACACATGTCCGGCATTCGCCTTCTGTCCAGCATTCGCCATGATAGATCCCTAGCCACTACACATTCTTTATTTTCTCTCCTTGTTTCTTTCAGTGTTCCTTTCTGTGGAAGAGCGCAGGCTCGAAATGTTAAATAATTTTTCACTTCCTGAACATTATACTAATACATCTGTTTGTTGTCTACATCACCTGTCTTCGTCTTTTGATTTTTTTTTTGTGAATTCCACACATATACATATATACCCATATATACATATATACATACACACATATATACACACATATATATATTATAATATTTTATAATTATATATATATTTGTATGTGTATATATACATATATAGATATATATATGCATACACACACACACACACACATACATATATACATTTATATATAGGCATACACACACATATATTTAGATAGAAGCAATTGTGAGGATAATCAAATTAGACACATCACTACATAAAGTAGTATATCAAATACATCAAATACAAAATATGTATGGATGCATAACTTACACAGAATACAAATAACAGAGAAAATTAAAAGGATTACAAGTCCAATAACTGTTTCTGGGACCTCGGTGATCCATAATAATGTTTGTAGATTTAGTACATATATACATGTGTATGTATGTATGTATGTATGTATGTATGTATGTATGATGTATGTATGTATGTATGTATGATGTATGATGTATGTATGTATGTATGTATGTATGTATGTGTGGAGGCGCAATGGCCCAGTGGTTAGGACAGCGGACTCGCGGTCGTAGGATCGCGGTTTCGATTCCCAGACCGGGCGTTGTGAGTGTTTATTGAACGAAAACACCTAAAGCTCCACGAGGCTCCGGCAGGGATGGTGGTGATCCCTGCTGTACTCTTTCACCACAACTTTCTCTCAATCTTACTTCCTGTTTCTGTTGTACCTGTATTTCAAAGGGCCGGCCTTATCACTCTCTGTGTCACGCTGAATATCCCTGAGAACTGCGTTAAGGGTACACATGTCTGTGGAGTGCTCAGCCACTTACACGTTAATTTCACAAGCAGGCTGTTCCGTTGATCGGATCAACCGGAACCCTCGTCGTTGTAACCGACGGAGTGCTTCCATGTATGTATGTCATTATTCAGTTTTATTTCTTAAAATTTCTTGGCAATGGAAAAGAACCAGTTTCTAACCTAGATCCATTCATTGGAATTTGAACAACTCCAACTGGGTATTTTGTATGTATGCATATGTGCAGATTTGTATGCTTTGTTTTATGCATGTCTTCTCATGCATATAGTTGTATATCTAGACATGTTCATATATATACTTCAAAGAAAAGTTTTACAAATGGCGGTGCCCCAACAAAATGGCGGTGCCCCAGCATGGCCACAGCTCATGAGCTGAAACTGGAAAAATCAAAATCAAAATCAAATATTTACAATTCAAGCGATGGTGTGGATCTTTAGTCTTCAAATCGGCTTTCTCCTTTCTGGGTTTGAGAAACCTAATTTCTTAAAATTGGTATTTAGGCAGTGTGTTACATATCCCACTGCCCCAATAATTACAGGTATAAACAAAGAACTTGTAATCCAGATAGAGTAAATGCAAATTTCTCAATAGCTCAGTATAGGCATTCTCTTTTTCACTCATCTTCACCTTTATGTCAACATCTGCTGGGCAGCTAATTTCAACAACTGTACACAGGGTCTCTTCTCTATCCCAAATCCTTATATCAAGTTTATTGTGTTTACATTTTATTGAGGTATTCATTGGGACAATCCCACCAGTACTCCTTTTTATTGTGAGTGGCTATGGCTTTCACCATACCATGGATTCTTATTTCTTTGACCTTGAGGTTATCCTTTCAACAGATCTTGTTATACTGTGTCCTTGCTACAACATCATGTCTCATCAGTAGATAAACCGTGATGACATTTTCAGACAACTGCTTATGATGA